>NW_025978558.1:0-6468 GCF_021869965.1 Rhincodon typus | reverse complement strand
CAGCATCGGCAGTTCCCACTATCTCTGAATCAATCTCCAAGTTACTTGATTTCAGACACAAATGCTACAAATGGTCTGAACACGCATGTATCAGAGGTGTTGTTTATAAATGATTCGTGCTTCTGATAATTATTAAGCAACAGTGTCCGGATGTATGGTTGTAGAAATTTGCAATGGTACAGAAAGACTGCAAAAGGGAAAATGTAAGGAATATGATAGCAAATGACACTTGTGGATGTACTGTTCTTAGATTTCCAGAAAACATTTGATAAGCTCTACATCAAAGGCCATTGTGGAAAATCAAATCTCACAATGTAGTGGGAAACATATCGACATGGATAGAAGATTGGCTAGATAACTAGAAACAGGAGTTAGGTACAAATTGTGTATTATCTGATTGCCAAGAGGTAACATCTGGTGTGCCACAGGACTGGGGTCTCAATATTTTACTTGGACAAAGCAAGAGAAGGGAGCATCATTAAATTTCTGATGACACAAAGATAGACAGGAAAGAGAGTTGTGAAGACAATGTAAGGAGGCTATAAAGGGATACGGATATGTTAAGTGTGTGGGCAAGGAACATAATGAGAAAATTAGATATTGTCCATTTTGGCAGAATTAATAAAGAAGAAACATACTGTGTAAATAGTGAAAGGTTGCAGGGCTCTGATTTGCAAAGGGATCCAGGTGTTCTAGGGCATGAATTGCAAAAGATCCATATGCAGGGACAGCAAGTAATTAGGACAGCTAACAGAATGTTATCATTTATTGCAAGGGATAAGAAAAGTAGGGAGTTTAAGCTTCAGCCATAGAGGGTACTTGTGAGACCAGAGCTAGAATAATGTGTACAACATTGGTCTCCTTATTAAATAAGGGATGTAAATGCATCGGAAGCAATTCAGAGAAAATTTATGAAACTAACACCTGGAATGAGATTTTGTTGGGGGAACTTTTGACAGGCAAGGTTTGTATCCATTGGATTAGAAGAGTAAGAGGCACCTTGATTGAATCAAAAGAAGATTTGAGGAGTCTTGACATTGTGGATATGGAAAGGATGTTTCCTCTCATAGGAGAATCACTGTTCAAAAATTAGTTAGACAGAGACAAGAAGAAATTTTCTCACAAAGGGTCATGAATCTTTGGAACTCTCTTCATCAAAAGTCAGTGGAAGTAGAGATATGTTTAAGGCAGAGGTACATAGATTGTTGGTAAGTAAGGGGGTGAAAGATTATTGATGGTATTTGGGATATGTCATCATCAGATCAGACATAATCATTAGATGGTGGAACAGGCTTGAAGGGATGAGTGGCCTAATCCTGTTCTAATTCATATGCTTTTACATTCACAATTTTGCATGTATTTGAATACCAGTTTTCTGGGTGAGATTTATAGGGTTGTGAGGAAAAGACAAAGGAACGGCACTAAGTGTATTGGTCTTGCAGAGTGATAACATGGATATAACAGGAATAGAGTCCTTCAGTGCTGTAACCATCCTATAGCAATTATAGCCCAGTCAACTGTCAAGAGCAAAAGTACAGGCTGAATAAATTAAAGCCAACGCAGATTAATTGAATGTAAACATCCAGGGTTGACTATTCCAACATATTTTTGGCTAGCTGTCATTTTCTGGCCATTATAAACTGAAGCTAATCCAAAACTCCGCTGTCTATGTATCAAATTGCAAGAAGTCCTCTTCACCTATCGCTCCTGGGTTCACTGACCTTCTTTAGCCCTGTCCAGCAACAACTCAATTTTAAAATTCTTGTTATTGTTTTAAAACCAGTTCATGGTCTCAGCCTTTCTGATCTCTGTAACTTTCTCCAGCTCTGCAAATCTCCAGGTTTCTCCAATTCTGGCTTCTTGCACATCCAGATTTCAATTGCTCCACCATTGGCTTTCAGCTGCTCTGGCCTTATGGTCTGGGAATTCCCTTCCTAAACATCTCCATCTCTCTTTCTTCCTTTAAATAATTCCTTAAAACTTATCAGCATAGGTCATCATACACATGTCTTGCTGACATTCAACTGAAGGCTACAATGTACATCATAACTGGAAACTTCTGCTCAGCACCCCTTCCCGTAGCTTCCTGTCGCCTCCTCACTCCACCACATTCACTGCTTCACCAACTGTTTGGAACCATCCATGCTGCACCTAATTCTTACTCATTAATGACATGGTCAATCCACCTATGACCACCTTCCATCTTGATGCCCCATAGGGAGCCAATTTCCTCAGCAGGATCTACCTGAACTTATAGAAAGCTAACTTTGGTGGTATGAGGCATGCATTGGCTAATATAGGCTACCCAAGAATACTTAAGGAGTTGATGGTGGATTGGCAATGGTAGACATTTAAAGAACACATGGCTGAACTTGAACACTTGTATACCCCTATCTGGCATAAGAGTAAAACAGGGAAGGTGGCTCCACCATGGCTAGTACAGGAAATCAGGTATAGTGTCAAAGCCAAAAAGGAGACGTATAAATTGGCCAGAAAAAGCAGCAAACATGAGGATTGGGAGAAATTTAAAATTTAGAAGAGGAGAACAAAGAGTTTAATTTGAAAGGGGAAAATAAAACATAAAAGTAAGCTTGCAGAAAACATAAAAACTGACTGCAAAAGCTTCTATAAATATGCAAAGAGAAAAAGACTGGCACAGACAAATGTAGGTCCCTTGCAGTTAGAATCAGGTGAATTCATAATGGACAACAAAGAGATGGCAGACCAGTTGAACAAATACTTTGGACCTGTCTTCACTAACGAGGACAAAAATAACCTTCAGGAAATGCTAGGGGACAGAGGATCAAGTATGAAGGAGGAACTGTAGGAAATCCTTATTAATCAGGAAATGGTACTGGGGAAGCTGATGGTATCAAAAGCTGATAAGTCCCCAGAGCCTGATGCTCTGCATCCCAGAGTACTTAAGGAAGTGGCCCTAGAAATAACAGATGCATTGGTAATCATTTTCCAGAATTCTGCAGACTCTGGAAGATTTCCAATGGACTGGAGGAATGTAACCTCATTCTTTAAAAATGGAGGGAGAGAGAAAATGGGGAATTATAGGCTGGTTAGCCTGATATCATTAGTAGGGAAACTGCTGGAGTCAATTAATAAGGATGTAATAACTAAGTATTTGGAAGGAAGAGACAGAATCGGTCCCAGTCAGCATGGATTCACTAAAATGGACAAGAGTGAATCAATAGATGTTGTATATCTGGACATTCAAAAGGCTTTTGACAAGGTTCCATGCAAAAGATCAGTAGGTAAAATTAAAGCACATGGTATCAGAGGTAATGTATTAACACGGATAGAGAATTAGTTAGCAGACAGGAAGCGGAGAGTTGGAATTAATGGGTACTTTCCAGAGTGGCAGGTAGTGACAAGTGAGGTGCCGCAGCGTTCAGTGTTGGGACCCCAACCATTCACAATATATATTAATGATTTGGATGAAGGATTTGAATGCAATATCTCCAAATTTTCAAAGGACACTAAGCCGCATGGCAGTGTGTGCTGTGAGGAGGATGCTAAGAGGCTGCAGAAGTGACTTGGACAGACTGGCTGTATGGCAAAGACTGGGCAAATGCAATATAATGTGGATAAATGTGAGGTTATCCACTTTGGTCACAAAAACTGGAAGGCAGATTATTATCTGAATGGTGGCAGTTTAGGAAAAGGTGAGGTGCAACGAGACCTGGGTGTCACGATGGAACAGTTGCTGAAGGTTGGCATGCAGGTGCAGCAGGCGGTCAGGAAAGCTAATGGCATGCTGGCCTTCATAGCAAGAGGATTTGTGTATCGGCGTAGGGATGTCTTGCTGCGGTTATACAGAGCCTTGGTGAGGCCACACCTTGAGTATTGTATGTAGTTTTGGTCTCCTGGTCTGAGGAAAGACATTCTTGCTATTGAGGGAGTCCAGCAAAGGTTCACCAGACTGATTCCCAGAATGGCAGGACTGACAAATGAGGGAAGACTGGATTGACTGGGCTTGGATTGACTTACTGGAATTTAGAAGAATGAGGGGGGATATCATAGAAACATATAAAAATCCTGATGGCACTGGACAGGTTAGATGTAAGAAGAATATTCCCAGTGTTGGGAAAGTCCAGAACTAGGGGTCACAGTCTAAGAATAAGGGGTAAGACATTCAGGACTAAGATGATGAAGAATTTCTTCACTCAGGGAGTTGCGAGTCTGTGGAATTCTCTCCCAGGAAGCTGCTGGGACCAGTTTATTTGATATGTTCAAGAGGGAGCTGGACGTGTCCCTTGCTGCTAAAGGGATCGAGGGGAATGGAGAGAAAGTGGGAATGGGATATTGAGATTGCTTGGTCAGCCATAAGCGTATCAAATGGTGATGCAGGCTTCAAGGGCCAAATGGCCTTCTCCTGCACCTATTTTCTATATTTCTATGTTTACCAGAAATTATCCTTTGGATCAAAGAATGGGAAACATGGGAAACCATCAAATTCCTTGCATCAAGCCATTATCAAATGTCAGACTTTGAACTACCATGGTGAGAGTGGTCCTTGTTTAACAAATTTAGGACAAGACAGGGCTGCTGCACATCAAACCTCCATTTCTGGGGCCTTAGTACAACACCCTTGTGTACCAGTGGAGAGTCACAAACAACGCTGCACATTAAGTGGTGGAATAGTCACTTTAATTTCAACAAATGTGGAGGCAATCACTTGGCTCTAGTGCTTTGCAACTACTAAACAAAAACCTCTTTGATCAAACTTTCGATCATCTGCCCCAAGACCTTCTGTGCCTCGAGGTCAAATATTATTTACTATCAATTTTGTGAAGCAAGTTAGAATGATCTATCAAAGTAAAGAAAGCATAAATTAAAGCTATTATTGTATTCAACTAAATTGATTGAGTCTTTTGGTGAAGTAATGGACAGTGATGATGAGAATAATGCGTTGATATATGTTCCATTGAGAAAGACATTCGGCAAAGATGCACATCATAGAGTGGTTAGCAAAATCTAAGTCCATGGAATGAAGGGGACAGTGGTAGCATTGATACAAAATTAGTTAAGAGACAGACAGCAGTCAGTAGTGTTCAAGAGTTAGACAAGAGGGAAGTATACAGCAGTGTTCCTCAGAACATAGAACATAGAACACTACAGCGCAGTACAGGCCCTTCAGCCCTCGATGTTGCGCCGACCTGTGAAACGAATATGAAGCCCATCTAACCTAAACTATTCCATTATCATCCATATGCTTATCCAATGACCATTTAAATGCCCTTAAAGTTGGCGAGTCTACTACTTTTGCAGACAGGGCATTCCACGCCCTTACTACTCTCTGAGTAAAGAACCTACCTCTGACATCTGTCCTATATCTATCACCCCTCAATTTAAAGCTATGTCCCCTCATGCTAGCCATCACCATCCGAGGAAAAAGGCTCCCACTGTCCACCCTATCTAATCCTCTGATCATCTTGTATGTCTCTATCAAGTCACCTCTTAACCTTCTTCTCTCTAACGAAAACAGCCTCAAGACCCTCAGCCTTTCCTCATAAGACCTTCCTTCCATACCAGGCAAATCTTTCTCTGCACCCTTTCCAATGCTTCCACATCCTTCCTATAATGCGGTGATCAGAACTGTACGCAATACTCCAAGTGCGGCCGCACCAGAGTTTTGTACAGCTGCAACATGACCTCATGGCTCCGAAACTCAATCCCTCTACCAATAAAACCTAACATACTGTACGCCTTCTTAACAACGCTATCAACCTGGATGGCAACTTTCAGTGATCTATGCACATGGACACCGAGATCTCTCTGCTCATCCACACTACCAAGAATCTTACCATTAGCCCAGTACTCTGTATTCCTGTTACTCCTTCCAAAGTGAATCACCTCACACTTTTCTGCATTAAACTCCATTTGCCATCTCTCAGCCCAGCTCTGCAGCTTATCTATGTCCCACTGTAACCTGCAACATCCTTCCGCACTATCCACAACTCCACCGACTTTGGTGTCATCCGCAAATTTACTAACCCATCCTTCTACGCCCTCATCCAGGTCATTTATAAAAATGACAAACAGCAGTGGCCCCAAAACAGATCCTTGAGGTACACCACTAGTAACTGAACTCCAGGATGAACATTTCCCATCAACCACCACCCGCTGTCTTCTTACAGCTAGCCAATTTCTGATCCAAACGGCTAAATCACCCTCAATCCCATGCCTCCGTATTTTCTGCAATAGCCTACCATGGGGAACCTTATCAAACGCTTTACTGAAATCCATACACACCACATCAACCGCTTTACCCTCATCCACCTGTTTGGTCAATCACTACTTTGGTGATAGTGACCACAATTTGGTTACGTTTACTTTAGCGATGGAAAGGGATAGGTATATACCGCAGGGCAAGAGTTATAGCCGGGGGAAAGGCAATTATGAGGCGATTAGGCAAGATTTAGGATGCATAGGATGGAGAAGGAAACTGCAGGGGCT
>NW_025978557.1:0-6468 GCF_021869965.1 Rhincodon typus | reverse complement strand
TCCTATGATGCTGCTTGGCCTGCTGTGTTCATCCAGCCCTGCACCTTTTCCCCAGAACATTACCTGGGTTTCTGGATGAACAGTCCAGCAATATTACCACAAGACCATCACCTCCCCTCTCTCTTTTAGACAATGTAGGACAACTCTCTTACTGAAAACAACAAGCATCCGAGTCCACAAGAGGTATTATATCAGGAATCTTCTCTGAGAATAAAATATGGGTATGAGACCAAGGCATAGGAAGAATAATTTTCCAGAAAGATGATCATCAATAGAGGTTTTATTTAGTTTATCTAAAATAGGAGGAATTTTATTTCCATTCATCAAAGCCATCAGTGTTTTTCTTAACCTCTGAGAATTGCTTTGTTCTGTTGAGGAATCTTCATTTGTCATACCAGCTGAATTGCTTTTTACAGTTTGAAGTTTTTTGACAGCAATAACTCTGACAGGGATTCATCAGCATTAATGACTACAATGTGATTTTGTATCAGTTCTATTTTCACATCCACGTACTTACATCTTTCAACAAATTTATTAACATCACTAATAAAATCATCTACTGGTTTCTGAAGAAGTGTTGATGGACCCGAAACTCTGTTTTTCTCTCTCCACAGATGCTGCCAGACCTACTGAATTTCTCGGGCAATTTCTTTTTCTATTTAAAATCTTCAGCATCCACAGTTCTATGCATCATCTATTGGTTTCATCTGGCTTCTGAACTCTTCTGCTGAGCTTAGCTCTTTCTAGAGTCTGGTTGCTCCTCGGGTTGAAATAGTTACCAAAGGTTTTTAATAATTCTTCAAATTTATTTGACATCATTCATACCTTGTCTTGCAAAAACATCTTCTGCTATTGTTCCTATGGAATACCGTGTTGACTTGTTCATCTTCAGAATTGCTGTCTGATCTTAAAGTCATAGAGTATAGAAATAGACTCTTCAGCCCACTATGTCAATACCGACCAACAAACACCAAACTACACTAATCCCATTTTCCTGCACTTGGTCTGTAGCCTACTTTTCCCGGGCATTTTAAGTACACGTCCAGATGCTTCTTAAATGTTGCAAGAGTATCTGCCTCTTCCGCCCTCTCAGGCAGCATGGCTCATATTTCTACCACCCTCTGGTGAAAATTTTTTTCTCAGTTCTCCTATAAACCACTTAGTCCTCACCTTAAACCTATTCCCTCTCATCTCAGACATGGGGAAGAGATTATTATGATCTACTCTATCTATACCTCTTTTGTATAACTCAATCAGATCCGGCCTCAGCCTCCTCTGCTCCTGGAAAACAAACCCAGCCTATCCAATCTCTCCTCATAACTGAGACTTTCCATCCCAGGCAACATCCTGGTGAATCTCCTCTGCACCCTCTCCAGTGCAATCACGTCCTTCTAATGGAGTGGCGACCAGAACTACACACAGTGTTCTATCTGTGCCCTGATGAATGTTTTGTAAAGTTGTGAAAAGACTTCTTGCTTCTATATTCTCTGCCCCAGAAAATGAAGGCAAGCATTTGTCTGCCTTCTTCACCACCCTGTCTACCTGTGTGACATCTTCAGGGATCTATGGGCTCATACACAAAGGTCCCTTTGTTCCTCAGTACTTCCTAGGGACCTATCATTCTTTGCATATATCCATACCTTATTAGAACTACCAAAATGTATCACCTTGCACTTCCATCTGCCAGAGTTCTGCCCAATTCACCAGGTGAGCAATATCAGACTGCAGCCCGAGACCATCCTCCTCGCTATCAACAACACCTGGGGAGGCAATGGCCTAGTGGTATTATTGCTGGACTGTTAATCCAGAGACCCAGCTAATGTTCTGGGAATCTGGGTTCAAATCCCACCATTGCAGATGGTAGAAATTGAATTCAATAAAATATCTGGAATTAAGAGTCTAATGATGACCATGAATCCATTGCCGATTGTCAGGAAAAACCATCTGGTTCACTAATGTCCTTTAGAGAAGGAAATTGCCATCCTTACCTGGTCTGGCCTACATGTGACTCCAGACCCACAGCAATGTAGTTGACTCCTAAACTGCCCTCTGGCCAATTAGGGATGGGCAATAAATGCTGCCTGGTCAGCAACGCCCTCATCCTGTGAATGAATAAAGACCACCGATTCTCATGTCATCTGCAATCTTACTGATTATACCTTCTACATTCACATCCAAGTTGTTAATGTACATAACGAGTAACAACAGTCCCTGTAGCACACTGATAGCCTTCGAATTTAAAATTTCCATTATATTTGCAAGTCAATTTTGATTCCGGTTTCCCAACTTGCCTTGCATCCCATGGGTTTTTGGAGCTGCCTTGTATGTGGGGCCATGTCAAAGGCCTTACTGAAGTCCATGTAAACCATATCAATACCCTTATCAATATATTTAATCGTGTTTTCAAAAACTCAATTAAATTAGCCAGACAGATCTCCCTCAAGCAAAGCCATGCTGACTATTTCTGGTCAATCCTTGTCTTTCCAAGTATTGATCAATCCATACCTTCAGAATTTTGTCTAATAATTTCTCAACCACTGATGTCAGACTAACTGATTTGAGGTTACCTGGCCTGCCCCTGCTACCATTCTTGAACAAAGGAACCACATTAGCTATCCTCCAGTCATCTGATAATTCACCTGTGGTCAGCATGGTGATAAATATCTCTGCCAGGGCTCCAGCAAGCTCCTCCCTTGCCTGCCATAGCAGACCGGGATACATCTCATCAGGGCCTGGTAATTTATGCACCTTTATATCAACTAAAACCCATCTAATATCTTCTTCTTATTGACCTAGGACCTCACCATCTGAAATCCCTGGATGCAATGTCTTTCTCCTCTGTGAATACAGATGAGAGGTATTCATTTAAAACCTCACCTATATCCACTGACTCCACCCACAGGTTGCCCCTTTGGTGTCTAATAGGTCCCACACTTTCCCTTGTTATCTTCTTATTCTTATAAAACATCTTACATAAAGCCTTTATGAATTTCTGAAGAAGGGTCCCGACCTGAAACGTCAGCTTTCCTGCTCCTCTGATGCTGCCTGGCCTGATTTGTTCCTCCAGCTCCACAGCTTGCTATCTCTGACTCCAGCATCGGCAATTCTTACTATCTCTTACATAAAGCCTTGGAGTTTTCCTTGATCCCATCTGCCAAAGGCATTTTGTGGCCCCTCTTTGCCCTCCTAATTTCCTCTTAGTGCAACCCACTACAGTCTTTATACTTTTAAAGGGCTCCCGCTGTTTTTAATGTGCTGTAACTGTTACATGATTCCTTATGTTTCTAAATAGAATTCTCAATACCCCTTGACATTCAGATCTCCATGGGCTTTCTGCCCTTGCCCTTCACTCTCAGAGGAATACGCTGGCCTTGAATTCTCACCCACTACTTTTAAAAGACTCCCACTTTCCAAGTATAGATGTACCTGCAAGGAGCTGCTCCCAGACTAGTTTTCGATACTAGAAAAAAATCTTTTTCTTAAAAGTGCCCCATTTTCAGTTAGATTTAGTGGCTCATATGTCCAAACCTCTGAGGAAATGTAGTTACAAATTAACTTCCTGCATTGGGAGCTTTCCCAGGCTGCTTAACCTCTGACTGTGGTCTCTGTCCTATCTTGGAGAATTTCTTAGTTAAACCATGAACTAAATCAGGCAACAGCATTGAAGACTGTTTTATTTTACTTCAGGTTTAACTATCTCTTGAGTCACCTTTTCCAGAGTATTGAGTATGTGCAGCCATATTTTTGTTTCCAGCCCATGGTCCCCACATGCCCTGGCATTCTGCTCAAATCAGTAATGCATTTTTTTATTTACAGCTGTCCTGTTTAGGCAATGGATTTCCAAGTGCTCCCAGTCTAATGAGTGTTAAGTTCAATTTTGATTCTTGTTTAGGGGTTGCTTGTTAAATAGCAGTGGTTAAAATGCTGGCTGGATGGAGACCAATCATACACTATTCCCATCAGAGTGGACGGCAGATGGTGTGGTGGGTCTCATTGACTTGAGAAATTGAATGATTACAATTTAGAGCGCTTGTGAGAATTGCACTAACGTTTTATTTCATTCCTTCTACTTTAGCACACTATAGCTCAATAGAGGTTCACCTCCTTGATCCTTTGCCCGCCTTTGTTGTCATTAATCAGAAGGTAAGGAAAAGACGAGCCAGTTGGACTGTCTGAAAGGCTGGTAGAACAGTCCCTTCCAAATGGGAATTGGCTACATATTTGTGAAGGTTAAAGTTCAGGGCTACAGAGACAGGCAAATGGATATAACTGGACAGTGCTGAATAACCTCCTCCTACACTCTGTGGTTCTATAGTCTTATTTCTAGTCTGTATGTATCAAATCAATCTAATTTCCTGACAGTTTTTGTTGTTTAAGATAATGAAAGAATTAATGCTGGAGACTATATTTGGCTGCACCCAATCCAAGATGTTAACAGTCCTGGATGGAGAATCGAGATGTCCAGGTTGAGATTATGATGGCATCAGACGTGTCCTCTCTGGCCCCTGTTAGTCTTGGTAATCATGTAAAACTAGCCAGTGTAACTTGTACTATTGTTTCATTACATTTGACTACATCTTGTTGTAACGACAATGTCTCTTCTCATCAGGAGTCAAGAGAGGTTCATTCTCTACCACAGTCAACCAAACAGTCTTTATATTCAGTACAGAAAGGAAGCTTTAGGGCTGTTCTGGTGCAGTGGTAGTCTCCCCACTGCTGAGTCCCAAGTTCATGTCCCACTTGCTCCAGAGATGTCTGTGAACAGGCTAATTAAAAAATATCTAAGGGAAAAAAAAGGAAAAAGAGATACTTAAATTTGAGGGATGTTATGGAAAAGTAGTAGCGTCCCTGCGTCTGAGTCAGGAGGTCCAGATTTGCCATTTGTCCCTCAGCCAATTCTTGTAACCTGACCTTTGTTTTCCTTCTTTTTCTATCACTGTTTTGGGACATTGTATAAGTGAAACTCAATGTGGATTGATGATGTTGTGCTTCCACGTAAACCTTAATGAAGAGGTAGCCAGGCAAAGAGAATTGTTTTGAGGCTCTCATGTGAAGATGTGATAGTGTCCCTGAATCTGGACCAGGACACCTGGGTTCACATCCCACCTACTACAGAGGTGAGTCCCACCGAGTACAGAGGTGTAGAATAACATTGCTGAGGAAGTTGATTAGAAAGTACATATTTTGAAAGGAGGATTGGTGGCAGTTCTTTTCCTGAATCATAAGTTGCCAAGTCAATTTCTTCCTTTCTGGTCTTTTGCAGCTTTCATCATCTCTGTCCTGATTTCAAGTCTTATAAAACTCTTGCTACCTCCTGACTCAATTACTTTGGTGCATTTTTTGTTGCCTTCCCATGATGCAACCTCCAAAATCCAAGCTTATCCACTAGGAAATAACCCACATACTCTCCTGCACCAGATCCTACTTATCAATCATCCTTGTCCTCATTGGCCCATGTGAATATAAACACATCCAATTTAAAATTCTTGTCCATGTCTTCAAATTACTTATGAATAGTGCTGCTCCCCCTCTCTCCACAATCTCCAGACCCCTCAGTGCACTCTTTCTGATTCCCTTGGCTACTCTTTCCTCCTTTGGACTCAAAACCTTTGGTCACATTGACACTAAATGTCTGGAACTATATCCCTTTTTTTTATTATTCATTTGTGAGATGTGGGTGTTGCTGGATGATCAGCATTTATTGCCTGTCCCTAGTTGCCCTTGACAAGATGGTGGTGAGCTACCTTCTTGAACCGCTGCAGTCCACCTGCTATGGGTTTACCCACAATGCCATTAGGGAGGGAATTCCAAGGTTTTGATGCAATGACACTGAAGGAACGGCAATATATTTGCAAGTCAGGATGGTCAGTGGCTTGGAGGCGAACTTGAAGTTGGTGGTGTTCCCATGTATCTGCTAAATCCCTTCTTGCCATTTGTCCCTCAGCCAATTCTTGTAAACAGTCACCTGACCTTTGTTTTCCTTCTTTTTCTATCAACTGTTTTGGGACATTGTATAAGTGAAATTCAATGTGGATTGATGATGTTGTGCTTCCACATAAACCTTAATGAAGAGGTAGCCAGGCAAATAGAATTGTTTTGAGGCTCTCATATGAAGAAGTGATAGTGTCCCTGAATCTGGACCAGGACACCTGGGTTCACGTTCCACCTACTACAGAGGTGTGTCACAACAAGTTTAAACAGGTTGAGTAGAAAATATTTGAACTGTTTGTGGTAGTCAGTTGAAACCAGTGATAAGCAATTGATTGGAACTGAGATTGGTACAAATCTTAATTAAGACTGTGCAAGCAAAGTACCACATAAAGAGATAGTGGGAACTGCCAATGCTGGAGAATCTGAGATAACAAGGTGTAGAGCTGGATGAACACAGCAGGCCAAGCAGCATCAGAGGAGCAGGAAAGCTAACATTTTGGGTCTAGACCCTTCTTCAGAAATGGGAGAGGGGAAGGG
>NW_025978556.1:0-6469 GCF_021869965.1 Rhincodon typus | reverse complement strand
TACCAGTCTGCTATGAGGGACCTTGTCAAAGGCTTTACTGAAGTCCATGCAGACAACATCAACTGCTTTTCCCTCATCAATTATCTTTGTCAGCTCCTCAAAAAACTCAATCAAGTTGGTGAGGCATAAACTCTCCTACACAAAGCCATGCTGTTTATCACTAATCAGTCTATTTGCTTCTAAATGCTTATAGCCCTTTTAATTCCTTACTTAAGTTCTTTTCGGAATGGAGGGCTGTGTGACTAGTGGTTTTCCACATGGATCAGTGCTCGGAGCTCTGCTGTTCATGATCTACATAAATGACTTGGAGGAAAAAGGAGCTGGTCTAATTAGTAAGTTCGCTAATGATACAAAGATTGGTGGAGTTGCAAATAGAGAGGAGGATTGTCAAAGGATACAGCAGGATATAGATCAGTTGGAGACATGGGCAGAAAAAATGGCAGATGGAGTTTAATCTGGACAAATATGAGGTGATGCATTTTGGAAGGTCAACTACAGGTGGAAATTATATAGTGAATCGCAGAACCCTTAGGAATATTGATATGCAGAGAGGTCTGGGTGTGCAGGTCTGCAGATCACTTAAGGTGGCAGTGCAGGTAGATAAGTTAGTAAAAATGGTCTATGGTATGCTTGCCTTTATTGGAAGGGGCATTGAGTATAAGGATAGACAAGTTATGCTGCAGCTTTATAGACCTTTAGTTAGGCCACACTTGGAATATTGCCTACAGTTCTGGTCACCACTCTACCAGAAGAATGAGCATACTTTGGAGAGGGTACAGAGAAGGTTTACCAGGATATTGCCTGGTATTGGGGATTTTAGCTATCAAGAAAGGCTGGATATACTGGGTTTGTTTACACTGGAACACAGGAGGTTGAGGGGCAACCTGAAAGAAGTTTATAAGATTGTGAATGAAATGGATAGAATAGAGAGCATGAGGCTTTTTCGCAGGGTGGAGGGATGAATTGCTAGGGGACAGAGGATCAAGATGTGAGGGGGAAAGTTTAAAAGAGATGTGCAAGGCATGTTTTTCATACAAAGGGCGCTGAGTGCCTGGAACACGTAGCCAGACGAGGTGGTGGAAGCAGACACAATAGCAGCATTTAAGAAGCACCTGGACGAATACATGAATAGGAAATGAATAGAGGGATACGGATCCTTTAAGTGAAAACAGTTTCAATGTGGAAGGGCAAAATATGTCAGTGTAGGCTTGGAGGGCCAAACAGCCTGTTCCTGTGCTGAATTGTTCTTTGTTTAATTGTTACTTCCCTTCAACTGTTGCTCATATCCTTGCTACTCCTCTTCCATCAGGTTTCTGCTTTGCTGGACAATCCTGAAATTATCCAGTATCTATCTGTCCCTTGGATAAGGTCAGTTTAATCTTTCATAAGATTGGAAATAGTTTTCCGCTGTCTACGCAGTATACCATATGGCCAGCTCAGTTGCTCACACAGAGTGTAGGCATGGACAAGATGGTGGTGAAGCCATTCTATAATAATCAGAAACTGAGGTGATCTGTGCCCACATACAGCTGGATCTGAACAATATTAAGCCTTGGACCTCTAAGTGACATATTTCATTTGCATCACACAATTGCCAGACAATCACTTTTTCCAACAAGAGATGATCGAACCATGTCTTTTTGAAGTTCAATAGCATTACCATCTCTGAGTAGTTCACTATCAATATTATGGAGGCTTACCATTGACCCTCCAAGCCACACATGATCCTGACTTGTAAATGTATTGCCGTTCCTTCACTGTTGTTCAGTCAAATTCCTGGAACACCCTTACTATCAGCATTGTGCGTGTACCTAAGCAAGATGCAAGGCAAGAGTGAGGCCATGTTCTTTGGTAACTGGACTGACCAATCCTTTATCCCCTTCACCATCAGGACAGATTACCAGAAGGTGCTGGGTTTATGGTTCAGAGGAGCCAGGGCATGTGCCAAAACTCAGGAGGAACGTATTGTCAGGGTAAGGCAGAAAGTGGGAAGATGGGAGCACCACTCCCTTTCCATTGCAGGTAAAAACCTGGTCATCAGGTGTTAGCTACTCTTGGTGTTGCTGTACCTGGCACAGGACTGACCTATTTCCTGAGCCCGTGCCACTGCAGTCACCCGAGCCATCTTCTGTTTCATCAAAGGTCAAAGAATGATGTGTCCACAGGGACAGAATGTACAAAGCTATGGATAAAGTGGGGAAGAATGTACCCTATGCAGTCCTCATCCTGACAGTCACTTTTGTTTATGGCTGCATCAAGCTATGCATAGACCCTCGGTAACAAACACAAAGTGTCACTATGTACTGAAGTTCTACCTGTCCCCTGCATTACAAAGGATGGCCCTGGTCTTGGCACCACAGAACGTTCCAAGTTGTTGGACCTTTCTATATCACCTGCCCTTCATGGAAAAACTTGTAAAGGAATAAACCTTTGACCACAAGTCCATCAGGGAATGGTCAGCACATAGCATCCTCAAGACCCTGCAGGAAAAGGAGAGGGTCGATCCTGTTAGCTGCGCTCCTCCAGCTCCACACTGTGTTATCACCAGTTCAAGAAGGCTACTCACTGTCACCTTCTCAAGGACAATTAAGGTTGAGCAATAAATGATGACTTTGCCAAAGATGCTCACATCCCATGAGTGAATAAAAAGGGTGACTAACCCCATCCAGCTTAGGCTATTACATATCTCAATTGTCATTAGTTCTATTGTTACTTATTTCTGTCATCTTTCCCTCATTAGTATGTAACTGCATTTACTTCTACTAAAAAAGCAGGTGGCCAAAATTTGTTAAATGTTTTTGATTATTGGACAAATTATTTTCACCGGCCACAAGATCAGGAAGCAGAGCAAAATTGACAAAACAACCAAAAGTGAAATGAGAATTTTTTATGCAGTGATCCTAAATGCATTGCTTGAAATAGTGCTGGAAATAGATTCAAAAACAACTTCCGAAAGAGAATTGGATGTATCATGGAAAAGGAAAATATTGCCGAGTTATAGAGAGTGAGCAGAGTGGGATTAATTGGTTGGCTCTTAAGACAGCCAGTATCGGCATAACGGATTGGCTTCCTTCTGTGCTGTTTGAATTATTATGCATGATTTCTTGTCAGCCTGCGGTATGAACTTCAATGTTTTGTAATCATGTTCCTCCCTTTTTGATAATGATTTTACCTTTATTATGACAGGCATTGAGGTTTGTACACGTTGAACATATGTTGGGAAATTGGGTATGTGCCCCAGTAAACTGTCCAGTAATTTTAATGAATGAAGAATAATGCACGGTATATGCCCAAATTTCTACATTTGTTCTTTGCATGCAAATTCCTGTGCTAGGAGACCTGAGCATGAAAATTTAACCCTATTTAAATTATTAACCGATGACTATTGTTACCATCTTAAGTAACTTCTCTCACCTAATACCTTTAAAACTTAATCTATTTCACTGAAGGTTAGCATCAGTCCAAAGTGCCTGATATCAACATCTTTCATGTTAGGAGTGTGTTAGTGTGAGGAAATAAAAATATCTTTGCACTTCTGCCAAGTATTGCGAACATTAAACACTCTCAAACAACAGACAGTAAGGCGGGAGGCAGTCATGTATAAAATTGCTAGATGGAGAGAAATACTTAATCTATTATTTCTAACTCACCATCAGAGGAATAACCCTTTTTGCAACAAATAAAAACTTGCTTTTTTAAGTTCTCTCAACATCAGGGCCTCACTGACAGCTCTTCATTGCCTCTCTAATGCTTTCCTTCTTGTTTGGTGCTCTTCTGCCTACCCCTTTTCCAATGTTAAGCTTCACTCAGTTTTGGGGAAGGGTTACTCGACCCAAAACATTAATTCTAATTTCTCTCCACAGATGCTGCCAGACCTACTGAGCTTTTCTGGCAATTTCTGGTTTTGTTAATCTTCACTTGCCCCACCAATCAGGTTGTTCCTCTCCTTTCCACTCATATCTGTCTCTCCCTCCCTTGAAAGCGCTCCTGTGTATACACACTCCTTCCCCTCTCTAAGATTGCTCCTACTAAGCTCAAGTTGCCCTTCTCTTCCTTAAACTGCTCCCCATTCTGTGTAGGTTGCCTGTGTCTTATGGATGTTTTCTTTAATTCATTCGGGATGTGGACATCGTTGACTGAGCATTTATTACCCATCCCTAGTTACAGTTGAGGTGGTGGTAAGCTTCCTTCTCAAACTGCTGCAGACCATGTGCTGTCGGTAGACCACAATGCCTTCAAGGAGTGAGTTTCAGAATTTTGACCCAGTGACATTGAAGGAATGGTGATATATCTCCAAGTGCCTGGAGGGGAACCTGTAGGTGGTGGTGTTCCCGTGTATCTGCTGCCCTTGTCCGACTCGATGAAAATGGTTGTGGGTTTGGAAGGTGCTGTCTAAGGATGTTTGATGAATTTCTGCATCTTGTAAAGAGTACACACAGTCGTTACTGAGCATTGGTGATGGAGGTGGAGGACGCTTGTGGATGTGGTGCCAATCATGCGTGTTGCTTTGTCCTGGATGGTGTCAAGCTCCTTGAGTGTTGTTGGACCTACATACATCCAGGCAAGTGGGGAATATTCCATTACACTCCTGACTTGTTCCTTGTAGATGGTGGACAGGCTTTGGGAAGTCAGGAAGTGAGTTACCCATTAGACCATAAGAAATAGGAACAGGAGCTCGCTGTTTCCCCATAATGCATATTCACTGCAGTGTTCCTACCTTCTGACCTGCTCTTGTAGCTACTGTATTCATATGACAAGTCTAGCTGAATTTCTCATCAATGATAAACCCCAGAATGTCGATAGTGGGGGATTCAGTGATGGTAACACCATTGGATGTTAATAGGGGGAGTCAGATGCTCTTATTGGAGGTGGTGATTGTTTGGCATTTGCATGGCATGAATGTTATTTGCCACCTGGTTTGCCTTCCCCTAACTTGTCTCTGATGGCCCCCCGTTTTACCCTGGTTTGTCCCTTATGTGCCCTCAAGCTTGGTTTACCCTCCCGTAGTTCACCCTTGGTTTACCGTCCTCATGGTTTACTCCTGGTTTGCCTTCGTCTTCGTTTACCCCTCCTTCTGTTCATCACTCCCCTGGTTTGCCCCAATTACCTTTCGCCCTTGGTTTGTTCTCCCCCCGGTTTACCCCTAATTACCACTCATCTTACATGCTACACTTGCCCCTCCCCTGGATTGGTGCTAGTTTACTCTCCCGCTGGTTTACCATTCCTCTGATTTAACCCCAGCCCATTTACCCTCTGTCTGGTCTATCATTCTCCTGATTTGCCCCCCACCTAGTTTACTGCATCCCTGTTTGCCCCAGTTTAACATCCCAGTGGTTTACCCCTGATTACATTGCTTACCCTCCCCAATTGTCCTCTCCTGGTTTACCATAATTTGCCCTTTCGCTGATTCACCCTACCCCAGTTTATCCCTGATTAACCTCCTCACTTACACCTGATTTACCCCCTCAATCACCCCTGATTTAACCCCCTCACTTACCTCTGGTTTACTTTGCTCACTTACCCCTAGTTTTCCTCCTTCTGGTTTACTCCCCTCACTTACCCCCCGTTTTGCTCACCCTGCTTAACTCCCTCACCAATCCTGATTTAATCCCTTGCTTACCCCTGATTTTCTTCCGCTTGATTTACCCCTCAATTACTCCTGGTTTTTCTCCCCTTCCTGGTTACTGCCGGTTTACCCCCTCACGTACCCCTGGTTTGCCCCTCACATACCCCTGGTTTTCCCTCTCACATACTCCTGATTTACCCCCTCACTTACCACTGATTTATCTCCTCACTTACCCTGATTTACCCTCTCAGTTACCCCTGGTTCATCTCCTCCCTTACCCCAGTTTACCCCTGGTTCATCTCCTCCCTTACCCCAGTTTACCCCTGATTTACCTCCTTACCCCTGGTTTATCTCCTCACTTACCCCAGTTTACCCCTGATTACCTCCTTACTTACCCCTGGTACACCCCCTCCTTTACACCTGGTACCCCCGATTTACCCCTTCACGTATCCCTGGTTTACCCCCTCACTTACTCCTGATTTACCCCTTCACGTACCCCTGGTTTACCCCCTCACTTAACCCTGGTACACCCCGTCACGTACCCCTGGTTTACCCTTGATTTACCCCCTCACACACCCCTGGTTTACTCCCTCATGTACCCCTGGTTTACTCCCTCACGTACCCCTGGTTTACCGCCTCATGTACCCCTGATTTACCCACTCACTTACCCCTAATTTACCCCCTCATGCACGCCTGATTTAACCCCCTGCATTACCCCTGATTTACCCGCTCACTTACCCCCCTGCCTTACCCGCTCACTTACACCCCTGCTTTACCCCTGGTTTACCCGCTCACTTACCCCGATTTACCCGCTCACTTACCCCCCTGCCTTACCCCTGGTTTACCTGCTCACTTACCCCCCTGCCTTACCCCTGGT
Organism: Rhincodon typus; assembly: GCF_021869965.1. Classification (NCBI taxonomy): domain Eukaryota; kingdom Metazoa; phylum Chordata; class Chondrichthyes; order Orectolobiformes; family Rhincodontidae; genus Rhincodon; species Rhincodon typus. The sequence continues at coordinate 26 of NW_025978556.1, read as the reverse complement.
TTACCCGCTCACTTACCCCTGGTTTA
>NW_025978555.1:0-6469 GCF_021869965.1 Rhincodon typus | reverse complement strand
GTCGGCGCAACATCGAGGGCCGAAGGGCCTGTACTGCGCTGTAATGTTCTATGTTCTATGTTCTAACAAATGAAAAGCAAATTTGTTCATGCCTGGGATTTTCTTGAGGGTCAGGTCTATAATTTAGATTACGATATTTATAAAATAGCTTGCCAGCATTTCTCCCCAGTGATGATTCCCTTTTGGAGAAGAAATGAACAGATAGGAATGTAGAAAAGAAATATTTCATATTGGTTGTCCCCACAGAACTGAGAAATTACTAGCTGAGCAATAGGGTTGGAAAATGAATGGAACAAGCGTGTTTTGAATATATAAGGGTAATGTTAAATTCTAAATCACCCTAGTGTATTCCTTCCTTGCAAATTTGCTTGTCCTTTTAAATTTAATCAATAACAGTACACTTATTGCTATTCTGAATTTTCCAGTATTGTTCCTCTTTTCTTCTAGTTACAATATTCTACATGCTATTACTTTTATCTGCAATTTGCTAAAATCAAGACATCGCCTGTAAAGAGTTTCTCTACAATGAGGCAGCATTGTATGACAGTAGGCCTGCAGCTCATACTTCTGTGTCCAATTGACCTCCTCCCCATTTTCCTGGTTGGTGTTTATTAAGATATACATTGAGTTACTGGTATGAACACCACTGCTGAGAAAAAGCCCACCAGTGTAAAGAAAATCTGGTTGTGCTAGTCTAAGAATATCACTCAGAAGTACAGAAGCATTTGAATGATCCAAGATGGAAACCAACCTAAAGGCCTTCGTAAAATAAAAACCATTGCTTACAGTTGGCCTTATTTCTTGCAATTTTTGACGTTCTTCACTGAGATTCTTCGTGACTTTGGCAGGGAGATAGGGGCAGGGGTGGAACAATCAAGTTAGCGGTGGAGTAGCTCAGTCCAGGTCTCGTCCGATCCCTTCTGCTTTCTTTCTTTTATTTTCTCTTTCCTTCTTTCCAGTTTTGCTTTTCCTCTCTTTTGTTCTTCTTTGTTTTCTTTACTTTGAAGCCTAGAGAGTGGCAGGGTGAAGGAGGAAGCCTCTGGCAGCAACGCTAAGACGAGCCGGACACGGCTCCACCCCTCGCCCGGTGTGTCCGACAGGCGAAGAGCCGGTCCCAGGCTCCCTACCCACCCCAGCCCAGCCCAGCCCAGCCCGGACTCGCGGGCTGAGCCGAGGTTCCCGGTCCGCAGCTATGCCTGTGTGCGCCTGAAGGAGTGGAGGCATCAGCGAAAGGGACGGACAGCGGACTGGTGGCAGCATCCGGAGGAGCGTCGGATGGGGAACAGGAGATATGGAACCTGCACATCCCCAGACCCATGGCTCCAACTCAGATGCATGCGGTTGCACAGTGCCAAGCAGAAGGCCTGCCGTTATAGGATGGTGCCTCATGGAAGAGAAATACTTTACAGGCGGTGGAGAGCTGTAACTGAGAACCAGAGCCCATTACAGAGACCTCTGCTCCTATGATGCTGCTTGGCCTGCAGTGTTCATCCAGCTCTGCACCTTGTTGTCAGAGACCCAGGAGCCCGTTTGAGAGACTCTGACCAATCTCAAGCAGCGACGAGAGGAGCAGCAGAGGAGGAACAAGAGGAAAGATGAATTCGACTGCAGTAATATGTTGCATTATATTCAGTGTTTCACAATGTCCCTGGAGCATGGCAACACTGCATATAACGCGCAGAAAAACACTTTTCACTGTTTTTTATACATGACAATAAATCTGAATCTAAATCTAAAATTTAAATCTAATTGGGAAGAGGAATTAGCCAGTGTATTTTAGTATAGTTTACTCCTCCCCTCCAGTAAAACGTCTTGCCTTTTGCAGTTATTTATGTCATGTTATACTACGACTCTACAAAAAGTAAGCTTTTAAAGTCCGAGATTGTCATTGTGCATCTATTTCGTATCTATTTATTTCATCGTTGGAGCTAGTGACTGACAGGACAAGCTATGAATGATCTTTAAGGAGAATTCATTTAAGTGCGGTCGTGTTATACTGCAGCAAGGCTAAAATGTAGCACAACCCAGAATCAAAACTCCTTGAATGATAAGGAGACAGAAATATGATAAATCGAAAAGGGAGTAGGTTGCATCTGAGGTGAATTCCTTAAAGAGAACTGTGTCAGACACAATAGGTTGAAAGGGGAAATGAAAATGATGACAAAACTGGCAGCAAGGGAGGATGAAAATAGAATGAAAGGGAACCCCCCCAAAAAACTACCAGCAGTAAATAGTAAATAAATAATAAGAGTTCTGAGGAAGGGTCACTGGACCTGAAACGTTAACTCTGATTTTTCTTCACAGACCTGCTGAGCTTTGTCAGCAACTTCTGTTTTTGTTCCTGATTTACAGCATCCATGTTTCTTTCAGTTTTTATTGAGTAGTAGAGTGGAGTGGGTCCTATTAGGGATAAAGAGAATGATATATCCTTGGAAGCACAAGTCTAAGCTGGAATACTAATTAACTACTTTGTGAAGTATTATTGAATTTGCAAAGGAAGAGAACACAAACAAAATAATGCTAGAAATGGAGATGGTAGAGGTAATGAATGGGTGGATAATTGAAAAGCAGGAGGCACTGAAATATCTGATATCTTTTCATGAATAACTTGTCTGGTCCAAATGGCTTGTATGATTAGTTTCGAAAGGAATTAGGAACAGAGATAACCGAAAGGCTTACTGTAATCTTCCAAACCTCCCTAGAAGTGGGAGATGCCAGAGGATTGGAGAGTGGTCAATGTGACACTCTTAATCAGGGAAACTTTTCCCAGCCCATGAATAAAGTGGGAAATGGTGTGATGTAATGGAAAATGGAGTGAGAACAGAAAAAAAGAGATTCTCGATATCAAGAAACAATGTAAAAAATTAAGCAACTTTCCATTTAATATTTTAACTGATCAGTGGGAATCAGAAACAGAAATTGAACAGTACCCCCAAATATAAAGGCATTGGCTATAGAAGCAGGTCAGAGGCGAGGAATTCAGCAATGAGTGACTCATCTCCTGACTCCCCAAAGCCTGTCCACCATCGACAAATTACAAGTCAGCTGTGCAACAGAATATTCCCCACTTGCCTGGATTAACGAGAGGTTCGACACCTTCCAGGACAAAGCATCCTGCTTGACTGGCATCCTATCCATCACCTGAACCTTCACTCCCTTTACCACTGACACACTGTTAAGCAGTTTCTACCATCCATAAGATGTACTACAGTAACTCATCAAGGTTCCTTCTAACCTGAGACCTTTACCACCTAGAAGGACAATGGCTGCAGACACATGGGGACACGACCACCTACAAGTTCCTGACTTAGAACTATTCCACCATACCTAAACTGTTGCTAGGTCAGAATCCAGGAACTCGCTTCTTTAGAACAATGTGAGTGTCCCTACATCCCAAGGACTGCACAAGTTCAAGAAGGCAGCTCCCTATCTCTTTCTCAAGGGCGATTAGAGATAGGCAATAAAAGTGATCCTAGCCCACAACTTATGAATGAATAAAAACAAATTCAAATAATATATTTACAAGCAAACCCCAGGTTGCAAACGAGTTCCATTCTTAAGTACACTCATAAGAAGATTCGTATGCATGTAGAACACAATACAGAGCAATATAAAATAGCTGTGCATCAGTATGAGGACATATTTGCATGTCGGATCATTAAAATTAATATTAACACACCCCTCCATGGGATGTTGTTTGTAAGTATGAGTGTTTGTATTTTGGACATTCATAAATCAGGCGCTGCCTACAATTGATATCATATTCTCAGATTCTTTTCATTTTCATTAGTTACATAAACTGTCCTTGCAGCATGTTTCGCAGTCATTTTGCACAAACAAGACTTTACAATTTTTCTGTTCTTGGATCGTTTTAGACATCTGATCTTTATTTCCATTGATTGGTTATACTTCTGGTTAACCCCAATATAGAGCAATGCAATGGGCATTTATTCAAAACTAACGGTTCAAAAAGGCAGCTCACCACTACCTTCTCAAGGTCAACTAGAGGAGGAGCAATAAATGCTGGCCAGCCAGCAACGCCCACATCCCACAAAAGAATAATTTTTTTTTAGAAACTATTATAAATGGAGTCAGTTTTATGATTACATAACCAAAAGTACGAAATATATAAAAAGGAAAACAAAAAAAAATCCCCTCAACAGGCTCCCTCCTGGTCCTTTTGAATATTTTGGTGACTTTATTGCTTGTAAAAGCAGCAGTAGTGGATAGGAAGAACAGAAATTTTATTTCTGCTGTTTAGTCTGTTTGAAAACAGGTCAGCTGGGAAAACAAACTCGTCACCTCTATATCAGAATGCTTTTTCCAATTATAAAGCAAAGGTTGTCAAAACTTACCTCTCTGAGTTTAAAGTCCAGGATGAGCAAAATACAATGCAGCCACCAAATATTTAAGTACCTGAAATCTTTCTACTTAATGAACATGTTGAGCAAAGTGATAATGTGCATTATATAAGCAACTGCAATCTTCAGCAATAAGCAACCGTAAGGTGTATGTCCTCAAAACTGTTCATGGTTAATGGTGAAGTAAATTATCAGGGTTGTAGCTAAGTTTGTTGATGTGGTGATGAATTATGGATCTTATCAGTCATTGTTAACAATGGCCCTGAAATTCTTCGGGGGCCCCTTCAGCTTCTGCTGCTTGTGCTAGTACTGTGCGGGAGACTGTCAGAATGCCTGGGGAGCTTCAGGCCAGTGTATTCATTCAGCTTGAACAAAAACAAAACAGTTCTGAGGAAGGGTCACCAGAACCGAAACATTACCTCTGATTTTTTCTTTAGAGATGCTGCCAGACCTGCTGAGCTTTGCCAGCAACTTCTGTTTTTGAACAAAAATACAAGCCACAGTTGAAACAATGCTACTACAGACAGCCATATCCACAAGGTGGTGCTGTCATTAAAAGCGAAAATGCTTTTTGGACGCTTTAGAATGCACACAGTTTTATGCAATTATTCATCTGCTGACTAAATTTGATGAAGTATTGGTGGGAGAAACTTTACAGGTGAGTGAGCGATGTGGGTAATGATGAGATGTGCAGCAGAATCAGGTAACCAATGCAGTATGGCCATTCTCAATTTCAGAGGCACATCACTTTCATTGTTCTTTTCACAAGGGCACTGCAGGAATCTCACTAGAAAACAGCAAGATGCCAACTGATGGTCATTACTGATTGGTAAAGGGCTTGTTAATGCTACAGCTTACCGCACTAATATTTAGACTCCGACCCTGCCAAACTCACCAAAGACGTTAGACATGGGAAAAACTCAATAAATGAAAGTACAGAGAGCAGCGGGAGGATCCAGACAGCCACATACTCCAAATAACCTCTACCGTGGCAAGTAGAAAACAACACCCGAACGCAGAACTCATGGCAGCATCCATGCCACACCTTCATCTAGAGGCAGGGGTATCAGGCATGTGTCAATCCCTCATGGCCATCACACCACGGCTCCATGAACAGGCAGGCCACTGAAACGGTAAATGTAAATTCCACTGAGAACACTGCAGCAGCATTAACCAGCACTGAGAACACTGCAGCAGCAGTAACCAGCACTGAGAACACTTCAGCAGTAACCAGCACTGAGAACGCTACAGCAGTAACTAGCACTGAGAAAGATGCAGCAGCAGTAACCAGCACTGAGAACACTGCCGCAGTAGTACCCAGCACTGAGAACGCTGAAGCAGCATTAGCCAGCACTGAGAATGCTGCAGCAGCATTAACCAGCACTGAGAATCCTGCAGCAGTAACCAGCACTGGGAAAACTGCCGCAGTAGTACCCAGCACTGAGAACACTGCAGCAGCATTAGCCAGCACTGAGAACGCTGCAGCAGCAGTAACCAGCACTGAGAACACTGCAGCAGTAACCAACACTGAGAATGCTGCAGCAGCATTAGCCGGCACTGAGATTGCTGCCGCAGCAGTACCCAGCACCTGGAACACTGCATCAGTAACCATCACTGAGAACGCTGCAGCAGTAACCAGCAGTGAGAACACTGCAGCAGCATTAAACCACACTGAGAACACTATAGCAGTAACTAGCACTGAGAACACTGCAGCAGCAGAAACTAGCACTGAGAACGCTGCAGCAGTTGTAACCAGCACTGAGAACACTGCAGCATTAACCAGCACTGAGAAGACTGCAGCGTTAACCAGCACTGAGAGCACTGCACCAGCACTCAGAACGTTGCAGCATTAGTAACCAGCACTGAGAACGCTACAGCAGTAACTAGCACTGAGAAAGATGCAGCAGCAGTAACCAGCACTGAGAACGCTGCAGCAGCAGTAACCAGCACTGAGAACACTGCTGCAGTAACCAGCACTGAGAACGCTGCAGCAGCATTAGCCAGCACTGAGAACGCTGCAGCAGCAGTAACCAGCACTGAGAACACTGCAGCAGTAACCAGCACTGAGAACGCTGCAGCAGTAACCAGCACTGAGAACGCTACAGCAG
>NW_025978554.1:0-6469 GCF_021869965.1 Rhincodon typus | reverse complement strand
GGAAAGCTGACGTTTCGGGTCTGGACCCTTCTTCAGAAACGTCAGCTTTCCTGCTCCTCTGATGCTGCTTGGCCTGCTGTGTTCATCCAGCTGTATACCTTGTTATCCCAAGTATATGTATCCTGTTTATCTCAATATATACCAAATGTTAGTGAGGGTCCACATTCTAATTATTGCCTGGATACAGAGGTTTTTATTAACACTTCTGTATGGGGCATATTCAGGACTATCTTTTTTAAAAAATATATATTCTCTAGTTTTGGTCTCCACCACAAGTGCAGACACCTTCCCCAGGTATACTCTGGTCAAACTTTGCATCATCTTAAAAACCTTTATCACGTTAGCCCCTCAGCCTTCTCTAAACAGTTTGGGGCTCTCGTCTGGCAGATTTTCCTAATAGATATAATTTCTCTTTCTGATGTCACCATACGTTACGATCCCCAAAGAGACTTTTAAATTTTTTTTTAAATGCAAATTTCACAGTGATCATCAGAAAGAATCACACCAGATTTTACATTGAGACTTCACCATAAACCCAAATTAATACCAATGATTGAACAGTGGAATACGAGTTACTTACTAAGTAAACAACTTAGTCAAGATGTACTTCTTCAGTAGCTAACTAAATCAACCAAACATACTTTACCACAAGTTTGTACATTGTGTTACACTTTCAATCATCAAGGCTCTGCTAAGTCCCAATCCAACAGTCCTCTTCCTATTTTCAGCAGTCTCCCAACACCCACCCATCTTTCAGTTTGTGTCATTCTGTGGATCATGAAGTTGACTTCCAGCAGCATGCTCCAGTCTGGCACTTCTATGCTCCCTCAGTGCTGATGTCTGGAGGTGGGGACACATGTCATTGGGCAGCAGGAGAGAGTGCCTGGATGCAGTGGCACCACCTTTCTGCCTCTGCATGATTAAGTCCATGAAAGATGGTTTGTGGACAGTCTTCCCAACCAGACACTAATCAAGTCCCTCAAGTGGGCAATTAATGCCCACTCAAAGGCCTCATATGCTTTCGGGTTTGCTCCCAGAGGAGGGGAAGATTCTTCCTTCATAGAAAGGGACTCTGATTAAATCACTCAGTGGGAAATGGAACCTGCCAAAAAAACATTGCACCTTCCTTGCCTCCTACTCCCTTGACCCTCTCCCTCCTGCCCTCACATTCAATGTTGAACCTATATGGCTGCATGCCATTAGCTGCAACCTCACCTAATCAGAGATAGTAGGAACTGCAGATGCTGGAGAATCCGAGACAACAAGGTGCAGGGCTGGATGAACACAGCAGGCCAAGCAGCATCATAGGAGCAGAGAGGCTGACGTTTCGGGCCTAGACCCTTCATCAGAAAAGGGGGAGGGGAAGGGGGTTTTGAAATAAATAGGGAGAGAGTGGGAGGCGGATAGAAGAGGGATAGAGGAGAGGATAGGTGGAGAGGAAACAAACAGGTCGAAGAGGCGGGGATGGGGCCAGGAAAGGTGAGTGTAGGTAGGGAGTTAGGAAGGGGATAGGTCAGTCCAGGGAGGACGGACAGGTCAAGGGGGCGGGATGAGGTTGGTCGGTAGGAGATGGAGGTGCGGCTTGAGGTGGGAGGAGGGGACCTCACCTAATGGTACTGTCTGCAATAGAGACTTCTGAGTGGCTAGAAGAACCTGAGAGAACGAGATTTATAACCGCTTTACACTTAATCTCAAAGAAAGACCCAACTGTGACAAACTCAAGTGCTTAATAGACACTAAATACTGTGGGCTTTCTCCAATTGAAGTGGTATGAGCACAAACTCCATACACCCAGATTAAATTTCTTTGTTTCTTTAATCTCCAAAAATCCTGCCTGCTCAGCCTTCTAAACAGAAGGGCAAACTCTTACAAGTGCCCTGCTTTTACACCAGTGACTTCTCAGCTTCTTCTGCGGGCATCATTTCTGCCAGGGTTTCAGAGTATCAGCGTTTATGTCTAAAAAGTTATGCTGTGTTTTGTGTTAAAGTGTGAAACTGGCATGTTGTTTTCAACATAATTTTAGCTTTGCCCCCTTTACCATGGCAACTAAATCACATGGACCTGCAAAGATTATGGACAAATGTCAGTGTGATACTCATTCCAGGATTTTCTGCTTTACTTATGTTTTAATCAGCATCCTGTTAAACATCATTACATAAAGTCTCACAGTTGTAACATCGTCACTTTTAAATTTAGAACAAGCATTCCCAGTGATTTTTCTGTAACACTACCAAAATATAAACATTCTAACATCGAACTCAAGAAGCACAATATAGGTTAGATTCTTTCTGCTCTTGTCATATTTCAGCATTAAACACCTTACCGTGGCAACATTACAAAGCTTAATTCATAAATTTTAATTGTCACATTGAAGTCTAGCTTGCACAAAATTTTAGCATCACATTCTCTTACAAATGAGATTTTTTAATTACATATAATTTCAATCTGCACAAAAGATCTCCACTTTCATTTTGCATGGACCCTGCAAGATGTTTGTAGGCCCCAGTCAAAAGACTGTACAGTGGTTGGCATCCTTTAGTTTGAAACTTAAAATTTATATCAGATTTTGCAGTGTGTATTTTAAGATTATAAAACTTTTGTTCCAATTGCAAATACAATTTGTTTGGTTTGGTTAACTTTGGCAGGAACAACTTTGTTGATTGCTGACAAATCCACTCAGCTTCTGCGTTCCAGCAACCCTGAATTGTCATCTGAGAAATCCCAATTATAGCACTTTTTAGTCCCGGATTCAGCAAATTCTGTTGATTTCCTTTAAAGTCAGACATTAAAATGTCACCAGAGTTTCTGCTTTATAAAAACAGATTGTGCAGGTTTTCAGCTCCATTTTTAATACCTTTCACCAGCTTCATGTTGTTTAATGTCCAAATTAGTGAAGGTCTCAACTAGTCACACATTTGAATTCTCATGCATAACAATGCAATTCACTTCACCTTTTTATATTCAGGATCACCTTTAAGTCAATGTCCTACAGTGTCCTATACCAGGAATACAATTCCAGGAATATTGCCTCCTCTGATGCAAACAGTTCATTTTTCTCTCGAGTAATAATCCACTTATCTGCTTTAAAGAACTTTATTATGGTTATGGCGATAATGTTACTTTGCCAAAATAAAACTAAAGCTTCTTTCCAATAAATTCACAAATATTTCCATTAAGTTCAAAATTTGTTTAGATCTTTTCAGCAAAAGAAACTGCTTCCTAATTTTTGACTTTTAAATCTTCATTCAAGAACACAAAATCTTCCTTTCAGCTCCATAACATCAGCATTGGTTATAGCTGGACTATTCTGCTTCAAAGCAGTTCTTTGCTTTGTCACTAGCTTTGAGTAGTTTTGTTATCTGCTCTGTCATACTTTGCTCATGTTTGGCTTGCACATTTAATTCAGATGGTTTTACCTCATTTCCAACTGCTGTGAACTCTATTTCCTGTCTGATACTCTAAGTTCATTTCAGTATTAGCAGTTTGAGTTTCTGACCCCAGTTGAAACAGTAACCTTTGCAACAGTGTTACAAAAACTATTGATTCTGTCACTCAATCTTTCCCGTATATTTGCACTTTCAACATCAATCATTTCTCCGGAATCACTGGAGACAGCAATACTTTTATCATCAGCCAATTTGTTTTCAATGCCATCAATGGACAAATCAGACACAATCCCCACAATTATTAGGCTATTAATGAAACCACATTTTAAATTCACTCTACACAAAGTGTTACAACCAGATGAGAGGTGCCTCCCTGTCTTTTTCTCCTTATTTGATTGTAACAGGCAGATTTAAAATTGAAAATATGGATTTACCTATCCAGTATATTTTCTTTTCTGTTGATGTACAGGCTGTGGAAGTTTATGAAAGTAGAGTCGCAGGTAGATAGGATAGCGAAGAAAGTGTTTCATTTGCTTGCCTTTATTGGTCAGTGCGTTGAGTATAGGAGTTGAGAGGTCATAGCCAACTGTACAGGACATTGATTAGGCCGCTATTGGAATACTGAGAGCAATTTTGGTCTCCCTGCTATAGGAAGGATGTTGTGAAACTTGAAAGGGTTCAGAAAAGATTTACAAGGATGTTGCCAGCTTTGGAGTGTTTGAGCTATGGAAAGGGGCTGAATAGGCTGGTGCTATTTTCCCCAGGGTGCGGAGACTGAGGGGAGACCTTATTAAAGTTTATAAAATCATGGGGAGCATGGATAGGATAAATAGACATGGTGTTTTCCCTGGGCTAGGGGAGTCCAAAACTAGAGAGCATAGGTTTAAAGGTGAGAGGGGAAAGATTTAAAAGGGATCTAAGGGGTGACTTTCTCATGCAAAAGGTGGTGTGTGTATAGAATAAGGTGCCAGGAAGTGGAGAAGGCTAGTACAATTACAAAATTTAAAAGACATCTGGATGGGTATATGTGTACAAAGTGTTTAGAGGGATATAGGCCAAATTCTGGCAAATGAGACTAGATTTAGTTGAGATAACTAGTCAGCATGGACGAGTTGCACCGAAGGGTCTGTTTCCAGGCTGTACATCTCTATGACTCTAACAAGACCAGTTCCCTTGAGCTTTTAAACGAAGTAAGAAGAAAAGTCAATTGTTCTGAAATCAATCTGGGTTTAAACATTAAAAGATTAATATAAATCCACAAAACACATTACATCCACTTGAAATTGACACACAATTACATATCCAAAAGTAGAAGTAGTTTATTTTCATGGTTTACTATTTGGCCAAATTGAGAGTTGGTTCATAGCACATGGTTGGTAATTCTATCTGATTTTAGATTTTTCAGGCTTCTGGTTCACAACTTAAATGTGGGTCGAAGATTGAGCTGGCATGTCTGTTTTTCCCTTTGGAAACATTGCTGTAGAAGTTTAGAAACCTTTCCTGCAGAATTCCCTGCCTGCTTGTAAGGGTGTGAAGACCGTTCTGTACTCAGTAAACTGTTGAGTTGTATTGTTCCAACCAAATTCAGATTTGAGCATGATCACAAGAAGTTGCATCACATGACCTCTCAACCATGTCAATTGTGAATTCTCAAAGACAATGGATTAGATTATATGCACAAAGTATTGCTGCCTCTAGTTTCTCCAGCATTTTCTGCTCTTATTTCAGATTTCCACCATCTGCAGAATTTTGCTTTATTTAAGTGGATTAGGTTCTGTTTGATTTCTCTTAAGCGTAATAAAAATAACACAAGTTGCTGGAAAAAGCTCAGCACGTCTGGCAGCATCTGTGGAGAGAGAGCAGAGTTAATGTTTCGGATCCGGTGACCCTTCCTCAGAACTAGTTAGTTCTGCCTTCTGTCCACAGATGCTGCCATACCCACTGAGTTTCTCCGGCGATTTCGGTTTTTGTGTTTGTTTCTGATTTCCAGCATCTGCAGTTCCCTTCATTTTCTCTTTAAGCATTATTGTGTGTCTAAGGTGATGAATTTTTAAACGTAACTAATTCTTCCGTATTACCTGTAAGCAATGTTGATAATGGTGAGAAATTTGGGAAAATACAGTGAAAACTAAAATGAGATTCTCAACGTTGAGAAAGGAAAGTTCAATTTTTCCCTCAGGATTTCAACAGTTAGATGAGACTCTCACTATCACTCGCATCTCGTGATTAGCTAACTTTGCTTCATTTATATGCAGTCTTCCAAGTACAGGCAAGTAAGTGGATGATGCCAATTCCCTACTTGAAAGTCTGAGCAGCTACCTGGCAGATGAAGCTCCCTGGTTTTTTCCTCTGGCTTTTCATTTCCCAGGATCTCATACTAAAATCCACCAACAGTGCTGCCTCCATCCTCCATGGATGTCATCAGCTTCGCCACAGCATCCTGGCCAAACTCAGGCGAATGCAGAAGTCACTTTAGTACTTCACTGCTGCACTTTAGAAATCAGGGATACCTTACATTGCAAGCAGGAACACGCAGCCATATCATGCATCTGCACAGGATGCAGTTCATAGTTTTAGGGTTGCAAACTCAGTACCCGCTTGAATGCTTATAGCATCTGTGCTTTATCTTTTAGTGCAGTCAGAAAGCCAGGTGGATTGGCATGCTTGTCAGTGAACGGGATAGACACATCAGTACCACACCTAAAACATGTGCCAGCAGTTTCAGTAGTAAACACACTGAATGTCCTTCAAGCAAATGGCCACATCTGAAATTCTAAGTGGGGTAGCCTTCAGTCAAGGTAAAGGAAACTACATACAAACCAAAAGAACTGCGGATGCTGTAAATCAGGAACAAAAACAAAGTTGCTGGAAAAGCTCAGCAGGTCTGGCAGCATCTGTGGAGGAGAAAACAGAGTTAACGTTTTGGGTCCGGTGACCCTTCCTCAGAGTTCTGAGGAAGGGTCACCGGATCCGAAACGTAGAAGAAGAAGAAGAAGAAGAACTGGAAATTCTGAAACTGACGTAAAGCTTCAGAGGAATCGCAGATTTAAGTGGGAAGAAACTGGACAAGGGGAGAAAAAACT
>NW_025978553.1:0-6469 GCF_021869965.1 Rhincodon typus | reverse complement strand
TTATTAGGGTTAGGGTTGGGGCTGAGCCTAGGGTTAGGGTTAGGGTTAGGTTTGGAGCTGAGGCTAGGTTTAGTGTTAGGTTTAATGTTGCGGCTAAGGCTGGGGTTAGGCTTAGGGTTGCATCTGAGGCAAGCGTTAGGGTTAGGGTTAGGGTTAGGGTTAGATTTGGGGCTGAGGCTAGGGTGAAGGGTTAGGGTTAGGGTTGGGGCTGAGGCTAAGGTTGGGGTTGGGTCTGAGGCTTGGGTTAGGTTTGGGGTTAAAGTTAGGGTTGAGGCTAGGTTTAGGGGTAGGGTTAGGGTTGGGGCTGAGGCTAGGGTTAGGGTTAGGGTTAGGGTTAGGGTTAGGGTTAGCGTCGGCACTGAGGCTAGGTTAAGGGTTTGGGTTGGGGCTAACTCTCAGCTTAACCCTAAACTAAACCTAACCTTTCGCAGTATCCTAGCCCTAATGCTAAACCTAACTGTAACCCGAACCATAAGCGTTAACCTAACACTAATCCGAACTCTAACCGCAACCCGAACCCCAACCAAAATATAACATTCACCCTAACCCTAACACTAACATTCACTCTAAACTAGATCTAGCTCTAATCCTAACCCTAATCCTAACCAAACCTTAGCCTAACGCTAACTATAACCCCAAACCTATTCCTCACTCTAACCCTAAGATATTGGCATTGGCCTAGCCCTAACACTAACCCAATTTTAAACCTAACCCTAACTGTATGCTAATGCTAACACTAATACTAATCCTAACTCTAAGGTTTATACTAATGCTATTCCTAACACAAATCCTCGCCCAAGCCCTAATGCTAAACCTAAACCTAACCATAACATTAACCCTAACACTAACAGTGACGATCGACCTACCCCTGTCCGGATACCAAACTCTGGACCTAACCCTAAACCTAATCCTAACCTTAACCCTAATCCTAACCCTAACACTATGACTAACACTAACCTCAACCAAAATCTAAGACTAACCCTAAACCTAAACTAATCCTAAACTGAATACAACCTCTAACACTAACCCTATCATTAGGCATTATCCTAGCCCTAACCCTAAACCTAACTACAACTCTAACGCTAAACTAAACCAAACAGTAATCCTAGCCCTATCTCTAACCCGACCCCGAACACGAACTCAAACTCTAACCCTAAACCTAACTATAACCCGAAACCTAAACCTAAACCAAACACTAATCCTAACCCAAAAATGAACCCAAACCCGAACCCGAATCCTAACCCTAACCCTATCCCTAACCCTAACACTGACACTAACCCTAACTCTAACCCGAACAATAACATTAACCCTAACAATAACACTTACCCTAACCTAGCTCTAGCTCTACCCTAACCCTTACCCTAAGACGAATGCTGGGCCTAATACAAACCACAAACATAAACCTAGCCCTAACCCTAACCCTAACACTAATCATAACCCAAACCTTAGCCTAACTCTAACTGTACCCCAAACCTAACCATCACTCTAACCTAACACCTAACCCTGAGACTAGCCATTGGCATTGCCCTAACATTAACCCTAAACCTAATTATAACCCTAACCCTAACCGTACCCTAATACTAACACTAACAGTAATCCTAACCCTAGGACTTACACTAATCCTAACACCACCCCTAGCCCTAGCCCTGATCCTAAACTTACTCCAGTTATAACTCTAACCCTAACACTAACTCCAACCCTAACCCTAACATTACCCTAACCCTAACCCTAACCCTAAACTTAATCCTAGCCTTAGCTCTAACCCTAACTCTAACCTTAACCTTAATCCAAGTCCTAACCCTTACCCTAACCTTCACCCTAACGCTAACACTTACCCTAATCCTAACCCTAACACTAACCCTAACCTGAACCGTAACCCTAACCCTAACCTTAACCGTAACTCTAATCCTAACCCAGCAGTGGCAATTGACCTAACCCTGGCTTGATACCAAGCTCTGGACCTAGCCCTAACACTAACCCCACCCAAATCTAATACCAAGCCTAACCCTAAGCCTAACTCAAAACCTAAACAAAACATTAGGCATTACCCATAAACCTAACTATAACCTGACCCCTAAAACTAAACCTAACACAATTCCGACCCTTATGCATATCCTGACCCAACCCAAAACATAACCCTCACCTTAACCCTAACACTAAACATAACTGTAACCCTCAGACTAATACTGGGCCTGATACTAATCCTAAACCTAACACTAATCCTACCACTAACACTCACCTTAACCCTAACACTAATCCTAAGCCTAAACTTAACCCTAACGCAACTCTAACCCTAACCCTAACCCTAACCCTAACCCTCACCCTCACCCTCACCCTAACCCTAACCCTAAACCTAACCCTAACCCTAACCCTAACCCTAACCCTAACCATATCCCTAACACTAATCTTAAATCTGACTCCAGCAATAAGCCTAAACCTCGCAGAAACCATAACCCTAATTTTAAACCCATCCCTAACACTACAAATAGTAATCGACCTAGTCCTGGCCAGATACCTACATCTGGGTCTACCCCTAAAGCTAACGCTAACACTATCCATATAACTCTAATACAGTGGCAATTGACCTAGCCCTGGCCAGATACCAATCACTGGACATAACCCTAACCCTAACCTTAACACAAATCTAAGACAAGGCTAACCCTAAGCCTAACCCAAACCCCAAATGTAACCTTAGGCATTACCCAAGCCCTAACCGTAAACCTAATATAACCCGAACCCTAAAACTAAATCTAACACTAGTCCGAACCCAAAGCGTAACCGGAACCGAACCCTAAACATGACCCTCACCGTGACACGAACACTAATCCTAACCGTAACCCAAATACTAACACTAACCTAAACTCAGATCCAGCTCTAAACCTAACCCTAAACCTAAGTCTAATGCTGGGCCTAATACTAACCCTAAACCTAGCCCTAACCTTAACCCTAACCCTAACCCTAACCCAAACACTAACCCTAACCCTAACCTTATCCCTAAACCTAGCCCTAACCCCAACATTTGCTCTAACATTAACCCTGACACTAAACCTAACCCTAAACCTAACCCAAATCAAAGACTAACCCTAACTCTAAGCCAAACCCTAACTCTAAACTTAACCATAAGCATTACCCTAGCCCTAACCCTAAACCTAAACGTAACCTGAACCCTAAAATTAAACCTAACACTATTCCAAACCCAAAGTGTAACCTGAACCCAATCCTAACTATTACCCTCAGCCTAACCATAACACTAATCTGAACCCTAACCCTCACACTAACATGAACCATAACATAGCTCTGGCTCTAACACTAACACTATTCCTAAGATTAATGCTGGGCCTAATACTAACCCTAAGCCTTACCCTAACCCTAACACTAACCTTAAATCTACACCTGAGCCTAACCTTAACCATAACTCAAACCGAAATGCGAAGCGCAACTATAATTCTAATTCAACCCCTGACCCGAACCCTAATCCTAACCCTGACCCAAACCCTAATGCTAACCCTAACCCTAAGACTAACTGCAGCACTAGATATGGCAATTGACTAAGTACCGGCCATAAACCTAAATCTGGCCCTAACCTTAATGCTAACCCTAACATTAACCCTAGATCAAAACTTCACCTAACCCTAACCCCAAACCTACCCCTTACACTCACTCTAACTCTAACACTAACCGTAGACCTTACCCAGCCCTAACACTAACCCTAACTAGAACCTAATCTTAACCCTAAACCTAACACTAGCCGTAACCCAACCCTAATACTAACCCAAATGCTAAGTCTGTCCCTAACCTTAACACTAACAAATCCTAACCAAGCTTTGGCTCTAAACTTAGCCTTAAAACTAATCCTGGGCCTAATCCTAATACTAAACCTAAACCTAACCAAACTATTCCAAATACTGGCTACAGCGATAAGCCTAAAACTGGCTTTAATCATAACTTTAACCTTAACTCGAACCCTAACGCTAGCTGTGGCAATTCACGTAGCCCTGTCCAGAAACTTAGCTCTGGCCCTAACCCTAACCTGAACCTTAACCCTAACCCTATCCCTAACCCTAACCTCAACCACAACCCTAACCCTAACCCTAGCCTCAGCCCCAATCCTAACACTAATCCTCACCCTATCCACAGCCCAAAACCTAACCCTAGCCTCAGCCCCAACCGTAACCATCATCCGAACCCTAACCCTAGCTTCAGCCCCAACCCTACACTAACCCTAGCTCCAGCCCCAACCCTAACCCTAATCGTAAACCTAGCCTCAGCCCCAACCATAACCCTAACCCTAGTCTCAGCCACAACTCTAACCCTAACCCTAACCTCAGCCCCAACCCTAACCCTAACCCTAACATTAGTCACAACACCAACCATAACCCTAACCCTAACCCCAGCCTCATCCCCAACTCAAAACCTAACCTTCACACCCAGCCTCAGCCTCAGCCCCTATCGTAACCATCACCCTAATCCTAGTCTGAGCCCCAGCACTAACCCTAACCCTAACCCTAGCCTCAGCTCAAACCCTAACCAAACCCTAGCCATAGCCTCAGCCCCAACTCTAACCCTACCCTCAGCCCCATCCCTAACCCTAGTCTCAGCCTCAACCCTAACCCTAACCCATAGCCTCAGCCCCAAACCAAACGCAAAGCCAAGCACAGCTACAGCCCTAACCCTAACTCTAACCCTAGCCTCAGACATAACTCTAGCCCGAACCTCAGCCCCAGCCCTGATCCTAATCCTAACCCTAACCCTAACATTAGCCACTGCCCCAACCATAATCCTAATCCTAACACAAGCCTTGGCCCCAACCCAAAACCTAGCCTTCACACTAGCCTCAGCCCCAACACAAACCCTCACCTTAGCCTACCTGTCACCCTAATCCTAGTCTGAGCCCCTGCCCTAACCCTAACTCTAACCCTAGCCTCAGTCCCAAGCCAAACCCAACCCTCAGGGCCAACCCTAACTCAAACCCTAGCCACAGCCCCAAACCTAATCCTGACCCTAACCCTAGCCTCACTTCAACCCTAACCCAAAAACTAATCCTATCCTGAACTCCAACCCAACCTTAACCCTAACCCTAGCATCAGCCCCAAACTTAACCCTAACCCTAGCCTCAGCCCCCACCCCAAACCTAATCCTAACACTAGCCTCAGCCCCAACTCTATAGTTAGTCTAAGGTTTAGATTTAAGGTTAAGTTTGGCTTGGGTTTTGGTTTATAGCTAGCATTAAGTTTAGGGTTAGGGTAAGACCTAAGGTTAGGGTTAGGGTTAGAGTGAAATTTAGTGTTTGGGTTGGTGTAGTGTTAGGGTTAGCTTTAGTGTTAGGGTTAAAGCTAGGGTTAGGGTTAGGGTTAAGATTAGGTTTGGGTTTATGGTTAGTTTAGGGGTAGGGTTAGGTTTAGGTTTAGGGCTAGGGTTAAGGTTATGTTTACAGCTAGGTGTTAGGTTTGGTTAGGGTTTGGTTAGGGTTTGGTAAATAGCTAGCATTAGGGTTAGGGCAGGGTTAAGGCCTAGGGTTAGGGTTAGAGTTAGAATGAGGTTTAGTGTTTAGGTTGGGGTTACTGTTAGGGTTAGGATTAGTGCTAATGTTAGTCTTAGCATTCAGGCTAGTGTTCAGTTTACGGTTAGGGTTACAGCTAAGTTTAGGGTTATGGTTAGGACTATATTTGAATTTATGGTTAGGTTAGGTTTCATGCTAGGGTGAGGATCAGTTTTAGGGTTAGGGTTCAGTTTGGCATTAGGGTTAATATTAGGGTTATAGCTAGGGTTATGGTTAGGGCTCGGTTAATGCCTAGGGCAAGATTTGGGTTTACAGTGAAATTTAGTGTTAGGGTTGGGGTTAGTCTTCAGCTAACTTTTGGGTTAGGGTTAGGGTTCGGGTTAGTTCTAGGATTAGGGTTAGGGTTAAGCTTAGGTTTAGGTTTGGGGTTTGGGTTAGGTTAAGGTTTGGGTTCAGTTTTGAATTTGTTTCAGGATTAGGGTTAGTGCCAGGTTTAGGCAAATCACTGGAGTCAGGCTTAGGGTTGGAGTTATTGTTAGGGTTAGGTTTAGGGATAGGGATGTGGTTAGGGTTAGCCTTAGTGTAAGGGTTAGGGTTAAGGTTTGGGCTAGGGCTAGGACTAGGGTTACTGTTAGCGATAGGTTTAGTATAAGGTTTAGGGTCCCATTTAGGGTTAGGTCAGGGTTTAGTTTATAGGTAGCATTAGAGTTAGGGCTTTCGTAAGGTTCAGAGTGAGGTCTAGTGCTTGGATTGGGGTTAGTGTTAAAGTTAGTCTTAGGGTTAGGGTTAGTGTTGGGTTAGGGATAGGGTTAAGGCTAGGGTTAATGTTAGGTTTCGGTTTGGGGTTAGGGTTAGGCTATGATTTGGGTTAGGATTTGAATTTGCTTTAGGGTTAGGTTTAGGGTTAGGGTTCGGGTTAGTGTTAGGTTAGGGTTAGGATTAGGTTTGGATATATGATTAGGTTAGTTT
>NW_025978552.1:0-6469 GCF_021869965.1 Rhincodon typus | reverse complement strand
TTATTAGGGTTAGGGTTGGGGCTGAGCCTAGGGTTAGGGTTAGGGTTAGGTTTGGAGCTGAGGCTAGGTTTAGTGTTAGGTTTAATGTTGCGGCTAAGGCTGGGGTTAGGCTTAGGGTTGCATCTGAGGCAAGCGTTAGGGTTAGGGTTAGGGTTAGGGTTAGATTTGGGGCTGAGGCTAGGGTGAAGGGTTAGGGTTAGGGTTGGGGCTGAGGCTAAGGTTGGGGTTGGGTCTGAGGCTTGGGTTAGGTTTGGGGTTAAAGTTAGGGTTGAGGCTAGGTTTAGGGGTAGGGTTAGGGTTGGGGCTGAGGCTAGGGTTAGGGTTAGGGTTAGGGTTAGGGTTAGGGTTAGCGTCGGCACTGAGGCTAGGTTAAGGGTTTGGGTTGGGGCTAACTCTCAGCTTAACCCTAAACTAAACCTAACCTTTCGCAGTATCCTAGCCCTAATGCTAAACCTAACTGTAACCCGAACCATAAGCGTTAACCTAACACTAATCCGAACTCTAACCGCAACCCGAACCCCAACCAAAATATAACATTCACCCTAACCCTAACACTAACATTCACTCTAAACTAGATCTAGCTCTAATCCTAACCCTAATCCTAACCAAACCTTAGCCTAACGCTAACTATAACCCCAAACCTATTCCTCACTCTAACCCTAAGATATTGGCATTGGCCTAGCCCTAACACTAACCCAATTTTAAACCTAACCCTAACTGTATGCTAATGCTAACACTAATACTAATCCTAACTCTAAGGTTTATACTAATGCTATTCCTAACACAAATCCTCGCCCAAGCCCTAATGCTAAACCTAAACCTAACCATAACATTAACCCTAACACTAACAGTGACGATCGACCTACCCCTGTCCGGATACCAAACTCTGGACCTAACCCTAAACCTAATCCTAACCTTAACCCTAATCCTAACCCTAACACTATGACTAACACTAACCTCAACCAAAATCTAAGACTAACCCTAAACCTAAACTAATCCTAAACTGAATACAACCTCTAACACTAACCCTATCATTAGGCATTATCCTAGCCCTAACCCTAAACCTAACTACAACTCTAACGCTAAACTAAACCAAACAGTAATCCTAGCCCTATCTCTAACCCGACCCCGAACACGAACTCAAACTCTAACCCTAAACCTAACTATAACCCGAAACCTAAACCTAAACCAAACACTAATCCTAACCCAAAAATGAACCCAAACCCGAACCCGAATCCTAACCCTAACCCTATCCCTAACCCTAACACTGACACTAACCCTAACTCTAACCCGAACAATAACATTAACCCTAACAATAACACTTACCCTAACCTAGCTCTAGCTCTACCCTAACCCTTACCCTAAGACGAATGCTGGGCCTAATACAAACCACAAACATAAACCTAGCCCTAACCCTAACCCTAACACTAATCATAACCCAAACCTTAGCCTAACTCTAACTGTACCCCAAACCTAACCATCACTCTAACCTAACACCTAACCCTGAGACTAGCCATTGGCATTGCCCTAACATTAACCCTAAACCTAATTATAACCCTAACCCTAACCGTACCCTAATACTAACACTAACAGTAATCCTAACCCTAGGACTTACACTAATCCTAACACCACCCCTAGCCCTAGCCCTGATCCTAAACTTACTCCAGTTATAACTCTAACCCTAACACTAACTCCAACCCTAACCCTAACATTACCCTAACCCTAACCCTAACCCTAAACTTAATCCTAGCCTTAGCTCTAACCCTAACTCTAACCTTAACCTTAATCCAAGTCCTAACCCTTACCCTAACCTTCACCCTAACGCTAACACTTACCCTAATCCTAACCCTAACACTAACCCTAACCTGAACCGTAACCCTAACCCTAACCTTAACCGTAACTCTAATCCTAACCCAGCAGTGGCAATTGACCTAACCCTGGCTTGATACCAAGCTCTGGACCTAGCCCTAACACTAACCCCACCCAAATCTAATACCAAGCCTAACCCTAAGCCTAACTCAAAACCTAAACAAAACATTAGGCATTACCCATAAACCTAACTATAACCTGACCCCTAAAACTAAACCTAACACAATTCCGACCCTTATGCATATCCTGACCCAACCCAAAACATAACCCTCACCTTAACCCTAACACTAAACATAACTGTAACCCTCAGACTAATACTGGGCCTGATACTAATCCTAAACCTAACACTAATCCTACCACTAACACTCACCTTAACCCTAACACTAATCCTAAGCCTAAACTTAACCCTAACGCAACTCTAACCCTAACCCTAACCCTAACCCTAACCCTCACCCTCACCCTCACCCTAACCCTAACCCTAAACCTAACCCTAACCCTAACCCTAACCCTAACCCTAACCATATCCCTAACACTAATCTTAAATCTGACTC
Source organism: Rhincodon typus (assembly GCF_021869965.1). NCBI lineage: Eukaryota > Metazoa > Chordata > Chondrichthyes > Orectolobiformes > Rhincodontidae > Rhincodon > Rhincodon typus. The sequence goes on along the minus strand of NW_025978552.1, from coordinate 4,049 downwards.
CAGCAATAAGCCTAAACCTCGCAGAAACCATAACCCTAATTTTAAACCCATCCCTAACACTACAAATAGTAATCGACCTAGTCCTGGCCAGATACCTACATCTGGGTCTACCCCTAAAGCTAACGCTAACACTATCCATATAACTCTAATACAGTGGCAATTGACCTAGCCCTGGCCAGATACCAATCACTGGACATAACCCTAACCCTAACCTTAACACAAATCTAAGACAAGGCTAACCCTAAGCCTAACCCAAACCCCAAATGTAACCTTAGGCATTACCCAAGCCCTAACCGTAAACCTAATATAACCCGAACCCTAAAACTAAATCTAACACTAGTCCGAACCCAAAGCGTAACCGGAACCGAACCCTAAACATGACCCTCACCGTGACACGAACACTAATCCTAACCGTAACCCAAATACTAACACTAACCTAAACTCAGATCCAGCTCTAAACCTAACCCTAAACCTAAGTCTAATGCTGGGCCTAATACTAACCCTAAACCTAGCCCTAACCTTAACCCTAACCCTAACCCTAACCCAAACACTAACCCTAACCCTAACCTTATCCCTAAACCTAGCCCTAACCCCAACATTTGCTCTAACATTAACCCTGACACTAAACCTAACCCTAAACCTAACCCAAATCAAAGACTAACCCTAACTCTAAGCCAAACCCTAACTCTAAACTTAACCATAAGCATTACCCTAGCCCTAACCCTAAACCTAAACGTAACCTGAACCCTAAAATTAAACCTAACACTATTCCAAACCCAAAGTGTAACCTGAACCCAATCCTAACTATTACCCTCAGCCTAACCATAACACTAATCTGAACCCTAACCCTCACACTAACATGAACCATAACATAGCTCTGGCTCTAACACTAACACTATTCCTAAGATTAATGCTGGGCCTAATACTAACCCTAAGCCTTACCCTAACCCTAACACTAACCTTAAATCTACACCTGAGCCTAACCTTAACCATAACTCAAACCGAAATGCGAAGCGCAACTATAATTCTAATTCAACCCCTGACCCGAACCCTAATCCTAACCCTGACCCAAACCCTAATGCTAACCCTAACCCTAAGACTAACTGCAGCACTAGATATGGCAATTGACTAAGTACCGGCCATAAACCTAAATCTGGCCCTAACCTTAATGCTAACCCTAACATTAACCCTAGATCAAAACTTCACCTAACCCTAACCCCAAACCTACCCCTTACACTCACTCTAACTCTAACACTAACCGTAGACCTTACCCAGCCCTAACACTAACCCTAACTAGAACCTAATCTTAACCCTAAACCTAACACTAGCCGTAACCCAACCCTAATACTAACCCAAATGCTAAGTCTGTCCCTAACCTTAACACTAACAAATCCTAACCAAGCTTTGGCTCTAAACTTAGCCTTAAAACTAATCCTGGGCCTAATCCTAATACTAAACCTAAACCTAACCAAACTATTCCAAATACTGGCTACAGCGATAAGCCTAAAACTGGCTTTAATCATAACTTTAACCTTAACTCGAACCCTAACGCTAGCTGTGGCAATTCACGTAGCCCTGTCCAGAAACTTAGCTCTGGCCCTAACCCTAACCTGAACCTTAACCCTAACCCTATCCCTAACCCTAACCTCAACCACAACCCTAACCCTAACCCTAGCCTCAGCCCCAATCCTAACACTAATCCTCACCCTATCCACAGCCCAAAACCTAACCCTAGCCTCAGCCCCAACCGTAACCATCATCCGAACCCTAACCCTAGCTTCAGCCCCAACCCTACACTAACCCTAGCTCCAGCCCCAACCCTAACCCTAATCGTAAACCTAGCCTCAGCCCCAACCATAACCCTAACCCTAGTCTCAGCCACAACTCTAACCCTAACCCTAACCTCAGCCCCAACCCTAACCCTAACCCTAACATTAGTCACAACACCAACCATAACCCTAACCCTAACCCCAGCCTCATCCCCAACTCAAAACCTAACCTTCACACCCAGCCTCAGCCTCAGCCCCTATCGTAACCATCACCCTAATCCTAGTCTGAGCCCCAGCACTAACCCTAACCCTAACCCTAGCCTCAGCTCAAACCCTAACCAAACCCTAGCCATAGCCTCAGCCCCAACTCTAACCCTACCCTCAGCCCCATCCCTAACCCTAGTCTCAGCCTCAACCCTAACCCTAACCCATAGCCTCAGCCCCAAACCAAACGCAAAGCCAAGCACAGCTACAGCCCTAACCCTAACTCTAACCCTAGCCTCAGACATAACTCTAGCCCGAACCTCAGCCCCAGCCCTGATCCTAATCCTAACCCTAACCCTAACATTAGCCACTGCCCCAACCATAATCCTAATCCTAACACAAGCCTTGGCCCCAACCCAAAACCTAGCCTTCACACTAGCCTCAGCCCCAACACAAACCCTCACCTTAGCCTACCTGTCACCCTAATCCTAGTCTGAGCCCCTGCCCTAACCCTAACTCTAACCCTAGCCTCAGTCCCAAGCCAAACCCAACCCTCAGGGCCAACCCTAACTCAAACCCTAGCCACAGCCCCAAACCTAATCCTGACCCTAACCCTAGCCTCACTTCAACCCTAACCCAAAAACTAATCCTATCCTGAACTCCAACCCAACCTTAACCCTAACCCTAGCATCAGCCCCAAACTTAACCCTAACCCTAGCCTCAGCCCCCACCCCAAACCTAATCCTAACACTAGCCTCAGCCCCAACTCTATAGTTAGTCTAAGGTTTAGATTTAAGGTTAAGTTTGGCTTGGGTTTTGGTTTATAGCTAGCATTAAGTTTAGGGTTAGGGTAAGACCTAAGGTTAGGGTTAGGGTTAGAGTGAAATTTAGTGTTTGGGTTGGTGTAGTGTTAGGGTTAGCTTTAGTGTTAGGGTTAAAGCTAGGGTTAGGGTTAGGGTTAAGATTAGGTTTGGGTTTATGGTTAGTTTAGGGGTAGGGTTAGGTTTAGGTTTAGGGCTAGGGTTAAGGTTATGTTTACAGCTAGGTGTTAGGTTTGGTTAGGGTTTGGTTAGGGTTTGGTAAATAGCTAGCATTAGGGTTAGGGCAGGGTTAAGGCCTAGGGTTAGGGTTAGAGTTAGAATGAGGTTTAGTGTTTAGGTTGGGGTTACTGTTAGGGTTAGGATTAGTGCTAATGTTAGTCTTAGCATTCAGGCTAGTGTTCAGTTTACGGTTAGGGTTACAGCTAAGTTTAGGGTTATGGTTAGGACTATATTTGAATTTATGGTTAGGTTAGGTTTCATGCTAGGGTGAGGATCAGTTTTAGGGTTAGGGTTCAGTTTGGCATTAGGGTTAATATTAGGGTTATAGCTAGGGTTATGGTTAGGGCTCGGTTAATGCCTAGGGCAAGATTTGGGTTTACAGTGAAATTTAGTGTTAGGGTTGGGGTTAGTCTTCAGCTAACTTTTGGGTTAGGGTTAGGGTTCGGGTTAGTTCTAGGATTAGGGTTAGGGTTAAGCTTAGGTTTAGGTTTGGGGTTTGGGTTAGGTTAAGGTTTGGGTTCAGTTTTGAATTTGTTTCAGGATTAGGGTTAGTGCCAGGTTTAGGCAAATCACTGGAGTCAGGCTTAGGGTTGGAGTTATTGTTAGGGTTAGGTTTAGGGATAGGGATGTGGTTAGGGTTAGCCTTAGTGTAAGGGTTAGGGTTAAGGTTTGGGCTAGGGCTAGGACTAGGGTTACTGTTAGCGATAGGTTTAGTATAAGGTTTAGGGTCCCATTTAGGGTTAGGTCAGGGTTTAGTTTATAGGTAGCATTAGAGTTAGGGCTTTCGTAAGGTTCAGAGTGAGGTCTAGTGCTTGGATTGGGGTTAGTGTTAAAGTTAGTCTTAGGGTTAGGGTTAGTGTTGGGTTAGGGATAGGGTTAAGGCTAGGGTTAATGTTAGGTTTCGGTTTGGGGTTAGGGTTAGGCTATGATTTGGGTTAGGATTTGAATTTGCTTTAGGGTTAGGTTTAGGGTTAGGGTTCGGGTTAGTGTTAGGTTAGGGTTAGGATTAGGTTTGGATATATGATTAGGTTAGTTT
>NW_025978551.1:0-6470 GCF_021869965.1 Rhincodon typus | reverse complement strand
CCAGACCCGAAACGTCAGCTTTCCTGCTCCTCTGATGCTGCCTGGCCTGCTGTGTTCAGCCAGCTCTACACCTTGTTATCTCAGACTCCAGCATCGGCAGTTCATACTATCTCTAGACCTAAAGAGCTCCTGTGTGGCACAGTGATAGCATCTCTATCTCTGAGCCAGGAGACCTAGGTTCAAGTCCAACTGTTCCAGAAGTTGTAATAGCATCTCTGAACAAGTTGATTAGAAAATATCAAACAACCAATATAAAGCAGATCTAAAGGGCTCTTGTGTCGCAGTGGTACTATCCCTATATCTGAGACAGGAGGCCTGGGTTCAAGACCCACCTGCACCAGAAATATGTCATAATGTCCCTGAACAGGTTGATCAGAAATTATAAAACAGACTTGGCTGGTCACAGTCAATAGTTTAAAACAAAATAAAGCAGACTGGCTGCTCTGGTGATTTACTGGTGGCCAGTTACAAAAAAAAATCATGGTTATTTGGTGGTGGGAAAACCATTTGGTTGTGTGTGATAACACTTCCAGATATAAGAAGGTAACAAAAGGTAACACAGACCCTGGGATATACATAGGCTAGCGAGTAGTGGCTCTATTTTGATGTTCAACACTGAGCAATGCTCCTTTCCATTTGGGTTTCTGAGCGATTAAGCCATGTTTTCCTAATTTCACATAGCTCCAGCTCTATTAAATTTAGTTTGGCCAAAGGGCAAAACAGGTGTTGAATGGATTAAAACTGAAGGAACTGCGGATGCTGTAAATCAGAAACAAAAGCAGAAATTGCTGGAAAAGCTCAGCAGGTCTGGCAGCTGCTGTGGAGAGAAATCAGGAGTTCACATTTCGGGTCCAGTGAACCTTCTTCAGAACTGGATGAATGTAATGCCAAAACGATCAGCCTTTTTAACTTAAATGCTCTGTGCACGAGGTCAAGCCCCAAATGCCTTCAATTCACCGCAATCTTTAGTTTCTCAATATTTGAAAAAAACATACCTTTCTTGAATGTGAATGGATTAACGCCACATTTAAGTCAGCTTTTCCAGAAAGCAGATACAGAGATAATGGACACCATTGTAATATTCTTCAAAGAATCATTGAATTCTGAAAAAGTATCAAAGGATTGGAAAACTGCTAAACTACTCTGAGAAAAAAAAGTTTTTCACCCAGAAGGTGTTGGAAATATGGAACGCACTGTTTGACGGAGTGATGGAGATAGGTGCTTGCGAACATTTAAGAAACATGAGGACGAGAACTTAAAATGCTGAGTCATAGTAGACTATGGACAAAGTGCAGGTAAGTGGGTTAGTATAGTTTGGTGTTTGTTGGTTGGGTGAAGGGCCTGTTTCTATGCTGTATACTGTATGACTCTATGAGATAAGTGCTCATGGTGCTGGGGGTAGTATATTCGCATTAACTAATGACAACAGAGTTGGGATAAGGGGAGTATTTTCAGGATGACAACTTGTAACTAGTGAAGTACCACAGGGATCAGTGTTGGGGCCACAGTTATTAATAATACATATAAATGACTTGGATGAGGAAAGTGAATGCCTTGTGGCAAAGTTAGCAGATGGCACAAAATCAGGAGGGAAGACAAGCCGTGAGAATAACACAAAGAGTCTGCAGAGGGATAGGTAGGTTAAGCAAGTGGGCAAAACTTGGCAGAGGGAATATAATATGGGAAAATGTAATATTATGAACTTTAGCAGGAAGAAAAGAGGAGCTGAATATTATTTAAATGAAAAAAAAACTGCAAAATGCTGGAGTTCAAAAGGGGAGGCAATGGCCTAGTGGTATTATCACTGGACTGTTAATCCAGAGACCCAGATAACATCTGGGTTCAAATCCTACCATGGCAGATGGTCAAATTTGAATCCAATAAATATCTGGAATTAAGAGCCTAATGATGACCGTGAATCTATCATCAATTGTCGGAAAAACCCATCTGGTTCACTAATGTTCTTTAGGGAAGGAAACTGCCATCCTTACCTAGTCTGGCCTTCATGTGACTCCAGACCCACAGAAATATGGTTGACTCTTAACTGCCCCCTGGGCAATTAGGGATGGACAACAAATGCTCCCTAACAGCGACGCCCTCATCCCATTAATGAAATTTTAAAAAAAGTAAATTTGGGAGTCCTTGCTCATTAAACACAAAAAGCTGACATCCAAGTTCATTAGTAATAACAAAGGCAAATTGATTGTTCGTCTTTATTTCAAAGGGAATAGAAAATAAAAGTAAGTAGGTCTTACTTTAAGAAAGGTTGGCAGAGGACTTATCAGGGTAGATGCAGAGAGGTTATTTCCCCTTCTGGGAGAGTCTAGGACCATTTGGCATAAGTTCAGAGTAAGGGGTCAATAAGTTAGGATAGAGGTGAGGAGGAATTAATTTTCTCAGAAAGTAGTGAATCAGTGGAATTCTTTACTGCAAAATCCAGGTTGTCAAGTACATTCAAAGCTGAAACAAATAGATTTTCAATCAGTGAGGGATAGTGTAAAGGCAGGATGGTGGATTTAGAGATTGTCTGATTAGCCATGATCTCATTGAATGGCAACACAGACTTGATCGACAGAATGACCTATTTCTGTTCCTTTGTTCCGTGATGTAGGAGAGTGATGTGGTCTTATGGTCTATTTTGCTGTAGTCTGTTCCTGAAAAACCAGCAGGTTCAGGAACAGCTTCTTCCCAGCCATAAATAGACTGATGAATGAACTGTCCAGCCTCAAATAATGCTGAGTTAATACTGTGTGGAGCTGGAGAAACACAGCAGGTCAGGCAGCATCAGAGGAGCAGGAAAGTCCTGATGAAGGGTGTAAACCCGAAACGTCGACTTCCCTGCTCCTCTGATTAAGGCAGGATTAAGGCAGCATGTTTATCATTGCGACCGTACATGTAACTACCTGATAAGGCAGTTAGTGGGGGACTGTAAGTGCTGACTCTGCCTCAGATGCTGACATGCCAAAAACAAATATTTAAGAAAATGACCATTTGACTTTCTGATGCAAATAGAGAAGCTTGGACACCCTCTGTGCCAACTGACTTCCTGTGGCTTTGTTCTCTGGGAAGCACGCGTGATCTGAGGGGTCGAAGGATGTATGAACACTGGGAGAGCAATGTGCATGTTAACACCTGCCCATTTACCTCATCTCTCTGCAGTATCCAAGAGCCCAAACATACCTTCCAGGTGAAGTAACAGTTCACCTGCAATTCCCAGAATCTAGTCTACTGCATTCGCTGCTCACAATGTGGTCTCCTCCACATTCGGGAAACAAAGCGTAGACTGGGTCAACACTTCACAGAACATCTACATTCTGCCGCAAGAAAGACCCTGACCTTCCAGTTTCCCACCACTTTAACGCACCACCCTGTTCCTTGGCCAACTTCTCTGTATCTGGCTTGCTGCAGTGTTCCAGCGAAGCTCAGCACAATCTAGAAGAACAACACCTCATTTTCCATTTGGGGACCCTGCAGCCCTCTGGACTCAATATCGAGTTCAATAATTTTAGGGCCTAAACTCTCCCATGTCCCAGGCCCCTGCCCAACACACCAGGCCTTGTTATCACATAGTCTGCCATTACACACTTACCTATTGTCCCCATTAACAACTATTCACGCTCCTAGCCAGATCATTATCAGCTCCTTTGTCTATCCAACTGCTCTTCTCACTCTCTGGGCTCTATCCTTTATCCTATTGTTTACTCTACCCAATTCCCCTCCCCATCTTCTGCATATAAACTGACGTTTTCCTACTTACCATCAGTTCTGCGGAAGGGTCACCAGACCCGAAACGTTAACTCTGATTTTTTCTTCGCAGACGTTGCCAAACCTGCTGAACATTTTCCAGAAACTTCTGTTTTTGCTGTGACTATTGTCTAGATGCCAGTATAGGCCAAAATATTGGCATTTGCAGATCCCCTGAGATAAAATGAAGAAAACTGATATATTCAAGATCTCTGGACGCCACATGTATTTTATGCAAAATAAACTAAATATATGTAGTGTCATTGCTTCGGTGACAGAAAAATATTAGCCACAAGATCCTCATGCAAAACCCTGATGTTCACTCCCTTTCGAATGTGTGTCAATGAAAGGGTTAACGCCAGTGCTGGAAGATTGTTTCCACTTTCAAGACTGCTATTCACACAACATCTGGCAAAGTAATTTTTCATAGATTTGTTGTAATTTATTACTATAAAGCAAAATTGAAGGCATGGAGAGAATCAGTAAACCCAATATTGCCCAAGCCTACTCACCATGAGGCAATTATTAAAGTAAATAGCATAGTGTACTATTGGGGTCAACTCTCTGAGTCGGCCTCCCAGCACAGGGACCTGCGATTTCCTAATATGCATTCCCAACGGTGAGACTTTGCACCAGGAGAGGGTCTTCAGAACGTTGCCACTGCCAGCTCAATATAACTTCAATCTAATGCTTTCATGCGCTATTTAGGAGGTTTCGTTTCATTAAAACATGCAGTGACTAAACATCAGAAACGAAAGCATGGAAAGGACCAGGAAGAAAGTATTTGCATTTGCATGGTGCCTTTGGCATCCTCAGCACTTTCCACAATGTGTTACAGCCAGTGATGTACTTTAGAGGCATGCAGCAATTTGTGCTTAGTAAGCTCCCAAATGCTGCAATGGCTGGATATAAGAGATAGTAGGAACTGCAGATGCTGGAGAATCCGAGACAACAAGGTGCAGGGCTGGATGAACACAGCAGGCCAAGGCTGGATATAACCTCCTTTCACAAAGTTGGTTAGGGAATATTTGTAGTTTAAGACAATCCCCTGTGCTACTTTGAGATAATGCAGGAGAAAGTTCAAGCACAGACAGAAACTGCTGGACAAACTCAGCAGGATCTGTAGGGAGAAAGCAGAGTTAACGTTTCAGGTCCACTGACCCTTCTTCAGAACTCACAGTAACATTTATCTCAAGCTGAGGAATATAGAATCCCAACAGTGTGGAAGCAGACCATTTGGCCCATCAAGTCCACACCATCCCCTCCAAATAGCATGCTGCCCAGACCCACCCGTCCTACCCTACCCCCATAACCCCACATTTCCCATGGTCAATCCACCTAACCTACACACCCTTGGACTATGGGAAGAAACCACAGCACTCAGTGCAAACTCCACACAGTCATATGAGGGTGGAATCGGACCAGGGTCCCTGGTGCTGAGACTGCTGTGCTAACCACTGAGTCACCAGGTGGTTAATGTAATCTCAGTCTGATGCCTCATTAGAAAGACAGCCCCCTCAACAGTGCAACTCCCAGAACTAAACTGATATGCTAGTTTTTTATTCGTACCTTTTGACTCAACGGTGAGTCAAGGCTGATACTAATTTTTAATCCCCATTCTCCGCAAATTACAAAATATAACTGTCTGCCTTTCCTCCTTAACTGCCTGTGTTCATACAATTCAATGATTGGTATGTTTGAACTTCCATCTAATCAAGTGCATATTCCTTTTGTATTTTCAGAAGTAGAAGAGATCTTTTTAAACTCATTCTAAGAATGTGGATAAAGCTGGTATTTAATGCTCATCCCTTGAAAAAATTAGTGGGTCTTTGCTTTGAACTTCTGCAGTCCTTATGGTGCAGGGATTCCCAAAATGTTATTGGGGAGGGAATTCCAGGATTTTGACCCAGTGAAAGGGAAGAATCAGCAACATATTTTCAGCGGACGTGATGGCCTAGTGGTATTATTGATGGCTATTAATTCAAAGACCCAGGTAATGCTCTGGGAACCTGGCTTGGAATCCTGCCATGGCTGATATTTGAATTTGAATTTGAATTCAATTAAAAATCTGGAATTAAGAATCTAATGATGACCATGAATTGCTGTCGAGGAAAACCCATCTGGTTCACTAATGTCCTTTAGGGAAGGAAACTGCCATCCATACCTGGTCTGGCCTATGTGTGACTCCTGACCCACAGTTGACTCTTGACTGCCCCCTGGGCAACTAGGGATGGGCAATAAATGCTGCCTGGCCAGTAACGCCTTCATTCTGGCAATGAATTTTTAAAAAAGTTAGGATGGAGAGAGGCTTGGAAGGGAACTTGCAGGAGGTTGTCATTCATGTATCTGCTGCCCTTGTCCTTCTAGATGGTAGACGTCACAAATTTGGAAGATGCTGTTGGACAGGCTTTGCTGAGTTACCTAGAAACAAGAGTAGGCCATTCAGCCTGTTGAGCCTGCTCTACATTTGATAGCTGCCTCTGACCCATATCCCTTAATACGGTCAGAGATAGTAGGAACTGCCAATGCTGGAGTCTGAGATAACAAGGTGTGGAGCTGGATGAACACAGCAGGCCAGGCAGCATCGGAGGAGCAGGAAAGCTGACATTTCCGGTCTGGACCCTTCTTCAGAAAAGCCCTTAATATGTTTCCTTGCAAAAAAAATCTCAGGTTTAACAACTGACCTAGAATCTACGGCTCAGAGATAGTAGGAACTGCAGATGCTG
>NW_025978550.1:0-6470 GCF_021869965.1 Rhincodon typus | reverse complement strand
TTATTTCAGCGAGTTAAGGACTTCAGAAGGCAAAAACCTCAACTTCACTAAATCACATACTTTATGATCCTGGTGAAATTAAAATGTTTATTTCAGCGAGCTAAGCGCTTCAGAAGTGAAAAATCTCAACGTCACCGAATGTTTTAATTTTTGATGCTGTTTTGACTAACATGCTTATTTCAGTGAGATAAGCAATTCAGAAGCCAAAAGTATGAACTTCACCAAATGACTTGATTCTGGTTGGACCAAACTTCGTATTTCAGGGAGTTGAGCACAGCAGAAGACCAATATCTCAACTCCACCAAATGAGTTAGTTTTTCATGTTCGTTTGAATGAAACGCTTATTTCATTGAAATATGCACTTCAGAAGATCAAACTGCCGACTCACCAAAAGGCTTTTGGTGTTGTTTTGACTAACGTGCTTATTTCAACGATAAAAGCATTTGATAAGACTAAAATCTCAACTACACCAAATGACCTAAGTTTTGATGCTGGTTTGATTAACATGTTTGTTTCAGTGAGATAAGCACCTCAGAAGCCAAAAATCTGAACTTCAAGAAATGACTTGATTTTTGATTCCGGTTCGACTCAAATGCGTATTTCACAGAGTTAAGCCCTTCAGAAGGCTAAAATCTGAACTTCACAAAATGACACAACTTGTTTTGACGAATCTGCTTCTGCTATGCTTATCTCGCTTAAATACCAAAATCTCAACTTCAACAGGACACTCAAATTTTTATGCTCTTTTGACAACATGCTTATTTCAGTGAGATAAGCACTTCCGAAGACCAAAATCTGAACTTCACAAATGACTCAAATTTTGATGCTGGATTGACTAACAGGCTTCCTCCAGTGAAATAAGCACTTCAGAAGTGAAGAATCTCGACTTCACCAGATGACTCAACTTTTGATGTTGTGTTGATTAACATGCATATTAGAGTGAGACAAGCACTTCAGAGGGCCAAAATAAGAACTTCACCAAATGACTCAAGTCTTGACGTTGGTTTGACTAACATGCTTACTTGAGTGAAATACGCACTTCAGAAGACAAAAATCTCAACTTCACCAAATGACTTAATTTTTAATGCAGTTTTAACTAACATGCTTATTTCTGTGAGATAAGCAATTCAGAAAACCAAAATCTGAACTTCAAATGACTCAACTTTTGATGCTTTTTGGGTTAAAATGCTTATTTCAGCGAGTTGAGCACTTCAGAAGTCAAAAATCTCAACTTCACCAAATGACTTAATTGTTGATGCTGTTTTGACCAACTTGCTTATTTCAGCGAGATAAGCACATCAGAAGACTAAAATGTCAACTTCACCGAATGACCTAACATTTGATGCTGTTTTGACTAACATGCTTATTTCAGTGAGATAAGCAACTCAGAAGCCAAAAATCTGAACTTCACCAAATGACTTGATGTTTGATTCTGGTTGGACCAAAATGTTTATTTCAGGGAGTTGAGCGCATCAGAAGTCCAATATCTCAACTCCAACAAATGAGTTAGTTTTTCACGTTGGTATGAATGTCATGCTTATTTCATTTCGATAAGAACTTCAGAAGATCAAAATCTCAACTTCACCATATGACTCAACTTTTGATGTTGTTTTTATTAACATGCTTACTTCAGCGAGTTAAGAGCTTCATAAGGCTAAAATATCAACTTCACCGAACGATTCAACTCTTGATGCCGGTTGGATTAAAATGCTTATTTCAACGAGTTAAGCACTTCAGAAGACCAAAATGTGAACAGTACAAAATGACTCAAGATTTGATGTTTGTTTGACTGACATGGATATTTGAGTGAGAATAGCACTTCAGAAGACCAAAATCTGAACTTCAACAAATGACTCAAGTTTTGATGTTGGTGAGACTAACATGCTTATTTGAGTGAGAACAGCACTTCAGAAGACCAAAATCTGAACTTCAACAAATGACTCAAGTTTTGATGTTGGTTAGACGAACATGCTTATTTGAGTGAGATAAGCTTTTGAGAAGTCAAAAATCTCAACTTCACCAAATGACTTAATTTTGAATGCTGATTTGACTAACATGCTTATTTCACTAAGATAAGCACTTCAGAAAACCAAAATCTGAACTTCAGCAAATGACTCAAGTTTTGATGCTGGTTTGACTTAAAAGCTTATTCCAGCGATTTAAGCACCTCAGACGGCTAAGATCTCAACTTTACCAAATGCTCAACTTTTAATGCTGGTTGGAATAAAATGCTTATTTCACGGAGTTAAGCACTTCAGAAGGCTAAAATCTGAACTTCACCAAATGACACAAGTTTTAATGTTGGTTATAGTAACATGCTTATTTGAGTCAGATAAGCACTTCAGAATTCAAAAATCTCAACTTCTCCAAATGACTTAATTTGTCATGCTATTTTGACTAACATGCTTATATCAGTGAATAACCACTTCAGAAAACCAAAATCTGAACTTCACCAGACGATTCAAATTTTGATGTTGGTTTGACGAACATGATTATTTGAGTGAGATAAACACTTCAGAAGTCTAAAATCTCAACTTCACCAAAGGACCTAACTTTGGACGCAGGTTGGAATAAAATGCTTATTTCAGAGATAAGCACTTCAGAAGTCAAAAATCGCATCTTCACCATCTGACTTAACATTTGATGCTGTTTTGACTAACATGCTTATTTAACTCAGATAAGCACTTCAAAAGACCAATATCTCACTTCACCAAAAATGTTAGTTTTTCATGTTGGTTTGAATGACATGCTTATTTCATGGGGGAAGCATTTCAGAATTCAAAAATCTCAAATTCACCAAATGACTCAAGTTTTGATGTTGGTTTGACTAACATGATTATTTCAGTGAGATAAGCACTTCAGAAGTCAAAAATCTCACCTTCACCAAAGGACCGAACTTTGGTCGCTGGTTTGACTAAAATGCTTATTTCAGTGAGATAAGCACTTCAGAAATCAAAAGTCTCAACTTCACCATCTGACATAATTTTTGATGCAGTTTTGACGATCATGCTTATTTAACTCAGATAAGCACTTCAGAAGACGAATATCTCACTTCACCAAAAATGTTAGTTTTTGAATTTGGTTTGACTAACATGTCTATTTGAGTGAGATAAGCATTTCAAATGTCAAAAATCTCACTTCACCAAATGACTCAACTTTTGATGTTGTTTTGACTGACGTGCTTATTTCAGCGAGATAAACATATCAGAAGACAAAAATCTCAACTTCAGCAAAAGACACAACATTTGATGCTGGTTTGACTTTCAGTGAGATGAGCACTACAGAAGTCAAAAATGTCAACTTCATCAAATGACTTGATTTTTGATGCTGGTTAGACTAAAATGCTTATTTCAGTGAGTTGAGCATTTGAGAAGACTAAAATCTGAACTTCACCAAATGACTCAATTTTCAATGCTGTTTTGACTAACGTGCTTATTTTAGTGAGATAAGGACTTCTGAATTCAAAAATCTCAACTTCACCAAATGATTTAATTTTTGATGCTGTTTGGATTAAAATGCTTATTTCAGCGAGACAAGAACTTCAGAAGACAAAACTCTGAACTTCACCAAATGACTCAATTTTTGATGTTAGTTTGATTAACATGCTCATTTCAGCGAGTTAAGCACTTCAGAAGATCAAAATCTCAAACTCACCAAATGGCACAACTATTGATATTGTTTTGACTCACGTGCTTATTTCAGCGAGATAAGCATAGCAGAAGACTTATCTCACTGAAATATGCATGTTACTCAAAACAAAATCAGAAGTTGAGTCATTTGAAGAAGTGGAGATTTTAGCCTTCTAAAGTGTTTGACTCGCTGAAATAAGCAGGTTAGTCAATCCAACATCAAAAATTGAGTCATTTGTTGAAGTTCAGATTTTGGCCTTCTGAAGTGCTTTTTCCCACTGAAATAAGCATGCGAGTCAAAACAGCATCAAAAGTTTAGTGTCTTATTGAGTTGAGATTTCGGTCTTCTGCTATGCTTATGTCGCTGAAATAAGACCGTTAGTCAAAATAACATCAAAAATTGAGTCATTTGCTGAAGTTCAGATTGTTGTCTTCTGAAGTACTTATCTCGCTGAAATAAGAATTTTATTCCAACCAGCATTGAAAGTTAGGTCTTCTGGTGAATTTGAGATTTTTTACTTCTGATATGTTTATCTCGCTGAAATAAGCACGTTATTCAAAACAATATCTAAAGTTGATTCATTTGGTGAAGTCGAGATTTTTGACTTCTGAAGTGCTTATCTCACTCAAATAAGCATGTTAGTCAAACCATCATCAAAACTGGAGTCTTTTTGGTGGAGTTCAGGTTTTGGTGTTCTGAAAAGCTTCACTCCCTGAAATAAGTCTTTTAAACCAACCAGCATCAAAAGTTGTGTCATTTGGCGAAGTTGAGATTTTAGCATTCGGAAGTGCTTAACTCCCTGTAATAAGCATGTCAGTCAAAACAACATCGAAAGTTGAGTCATTTTGTGAGGTTGAGATTTTGATCTTCTGAAGTGCTTACCTCATGAAATAAGCATGTCATTCAAACCAACATCAAAAACTAACATTTTTGGTGAAGTGAGATATTGATCTTCTGAAGTGCTTATCTGAGTTAAATAAGGATGTTAGTCAAAACAGCATCAAAGATTAAGTCAGATGGTGAAGTTGAGATTTTGTTTTTCTGAAGTGGCTATCTCACTGAAATAAGCATTTTAGTCCAACTAGCGTCCAAAGTTAGGTCCTTTGATGAAGTTGAGATTGTTGGCGTCTGAAGTGCTTATCTCACTCAAATAATCATGTTCGTCAAACCAACATCAAAACTTGAGTCATCTGGTGAAGTTCAGATTTTGTTTTTATGAAGTGGTTACCTCACTGAAATAAGCATGTCAGTTAAAACAGCATGAAAAATTAAGTCATTTGGTGAAGTTGAGATCTTTGACTTCTGAAGTGCTTATCTGACTCAAATAAGCATGTTAATCTAACCGACATCAAATCTTCAGTCCTTTGGTGAAGTTCAGATTTTGGTCTTCTGGAGTGCTTATCTGAGTGAAATAAGCATGTTAGTCAAAACAGCATCAACATTGAACTCAATTTTGAAGTTGAGATTTTTGGCTTCTGAGGGGCTTCACTCGCTGAAATAAACATTTTAATTTAACCAGCATCAAAAGTTAGATCATCGGTTGATTGTGAGATTTTAGTCTTCTGAACTGCGTAACTCGTTGAAATAAGCATGTTATTCAAAACAACATCAAAACTTAAGTCATTTGGTGAAGTTCAGATTTTGGTCTACTGAACTGCTTAAATCGCTGAAATAAACATGTTAGTCAAACCAACATCAAAACTTAAGTCATTTGGTAAAGTTCAGATTTTGGTTTTCTGAAGTGCTTATCTTACTGAAATAAGCATGTTCGTCAAAACAGCATTAAAATTATGTCATTTGGTGAAATTGAGACTTTGGTCTTCTGCTATGCTTATCTCGCTGAAATAAGCATGTTCGTCAAAAGAACATAAAAAATTGTGTAATTTAGTGAAGTTCAGATTTTGGTCTTCTGAAGTGCTTTTCCCACTGAAATAAGCACGTTAGTCATAAACAGCATCAAAAGTTGAGTGTCTTGTTGAAGTTGAGATTCTGGTCTTCTGCAATGCTTATCTCGCTGAAATAAGCACGTTTGTCAAAACAATATCAAAAGTTGTGGCATTTCGTGAGGTTGAGATTTCGATCTTCTGAAGTGCTTAACACGCTGTAACGAGCATGTTAGTCAAACTTATATCAAAAATTTAGTCATTTGGTGTCGTTCGGATTTTTGATTTCTGAAGTGCTTATCTCACTGAAATAAACATGTCCCGTCAAACCAACATCAAAATTTGAGTCATTTGGTGAAGTTCAGATTTTGGTCTACTGAAGGGCTTATCTCGCTGAAATAAACATTTTATTCCAAACAGCATCAAGAGATGAGTTATTTGGTGCAGTTGAGATCCTAGCCTTCCGAAGTGCTTAAATCGCTGAAATAAGCATGTTAGTCAAACCAAGATCAAAACTTGAGTCATTTGGTGAAGTTCAGATTTTGGTTTTCTGAAATGCTTATCTTGCTGAAATAAGCATGTTAGTCAAAACAGCATTAAAAATTAAGTCATTTGGTGAAGTTGAGATTTTTGACTTCAGAAGCACTTATCTCACTCATATAATCATGTTTGTCAAACCAACATCAAAATTTGAGTCATTTGGTGAAGTTCAGATTTTGTTTTTCTGAAGTGCTTGTCTCACTGAAATAAGCATCTTTATCAAAACATGATGAAAAATTAAGTCCTTTGGTGAAGTTGAGATTTATGACTTCAGAAATGATTGTCTGACTGAAATAAGCATGTTCGTCTAATCAACATCAAAACTTGATTCATTTGGTGAAGTTCAGATTTTGGTTTTCTGAAGTGCTTGTCTCACTGAAATAAGCATGTTAGTCAAAACAGGATGAAAAATTAAGT
>NW_025978549.1:0-6470 GCF_021869965.1 Rhincodon typus | reverse complement strand
ACACCTTGTTATCTCAGATTCTCCAGCATCTGCAGTTCCTACTATCATTGACTATTACTAACCTCATTTTCCAGCACTTGGCCCAGATCCTTACTAACACATATTTCTTTGCTCTCTCTCTCAAAACCATAACCACAGGAGTTCCCTTAATCTTTTAAAGCAGCTGGAGGCGACATGTTATATGTGAGTTGATGATCAGGGACACTCATTTATAAGGCAAGTTCTAATCTCATGACATTGGGTTTGTTAGCTGGTGTTTTGTGGGATACATAATTGCATTTGAATATTGCTGAAAAGAAAAACCATGTCCCTGAAGGCTTTCATCTTACATTCAACACAACAGTGGCTGCAAGGAGAGTAACAACTTGTGAAAAATTCTCTTTTCGGTAATATTCAACTTCTGCATCATAAGGCAACGATTGCACTTCCTTCTGTGATTAATATGCAGCAGAACTTGCTGCTAATCTCATTTGGTGTAATTTTAAAAATCACACTTTGTATTTTTAAGTAATGGAAATTAAACAACAGAAAATGAATTTGCACTTAATACTAAATCAATACAGCTGATCCTTAGTGTACCTAGTCCATTCTGTTAGTCCAATGTGCACACAGTAAGATACTCCAAACAGCAAAGAGAGGAACATTGAGACCATTTCATGTGGCAGTGTTGGTTGAGGGATCAGCATTATTTAGGATATTGGGAGCTCTCCTTCACATCATGCTGTGGGACCATGAACACTCTCCTAAGAGAGCAGGGAGGACTAAGGTTGAATAGCGTTTCTGAGCAATGGCACCTCAGGCTGTACAGTACTCCCTCAGAGTTGCATTGATCAGTCTCAGCCTTGACTGTGTAGTTGAATCACAGATAAACCAACTTTTTAATCAACAGGGTTCACACTATGCCATGCAGTTGTCATCGTAACCCAATGTGTAAAGATGGTGCCTGGCGTTGCACTCAGGACCAGACTCCGTTGATAGTCTATACAGAAGGGTTTGAGCTCAGTGGTAAAATTAGCCCGTAAGACTCAAGTTGGGGGAAGGGGCGATACATGGAAAGAAGAAATAAAAGGAGCAAGATTAGATTAGATGGCTCTTGAGCTTGCTCCACCTTTCAATGTGATCACATCGGCACGGAGGACTCAACTCAACTTTCCTGCCACTCTCCATATTCCTTGTTTCCCTGAGACACCAAAACATTTGACTATTCTGGCCTTAAATATATTCAAGGATGAAGCACTTGCAACCCTTTAGGGTAGAGAATTCCAGACACACACACACAGACACGCGCACACAGACACACGCACACAGACACACGCACAAAGACACACGCACACAGACACAGACACACACACACGCCTTTGATTGCAGCAATTTCTCCTTGTCTCAGTACTAAATGATTGACCCCTTATGATATTCCCTCGCCTCGCCATGCCCCCATTTTATACAACTTGACCAACAGCATCTACCCTGCCGCACCCGCTTCAGGATCTTGTATTTCTCAATGAGACCATTCTGTGGAGTTTAGAAGTTTAAGAAGACCCGTTATACACAATCTGTCATCATTGAACAGCCATGTCATCCCATGGACTAATTGACTGAATCTTCCCCATATTAAAACAAAAGTGATCCAAGGTGGGCCATGCTTGTTTGGTGTGAGGAAAGCACACATAGAATCTAAATAAATTGATGTCCATCTCGATCATGATGGTCCTCTGACTACTTTAGGCCCCAATTAAGAAGCTGCTCCCACCATAAGACCATAAGGCTGTAGTAGGCCACCGAATCTGGGTGTTGCAGCCCAGTGATCTTTCCTCTTGTGGGTGAATCGACAACTGGGGTTATAGTTTAAAAATAAGAGGTTGTCCATTTGTGACAGAGATGACGATACCATTTTTTTTTTCTCCAGGAGCATTGAGAGTCTTTGAAACTCCTATTCTCAAAAA
The DNA here is from genome assembly GCF_021869965.1 of Rhincodon typus. Taxonomy (NCBI): domain Eukaryota; kingdom Metazoa; phylum Chordata; class Chondrichthyes; order Orectolobiformes; family Rhincodontidae; genus Rhincodon; species Rhincodon typus. The sequence continues at coordinate 4,527 of NW_025978549.1, read as the reverse complement.
AATAGCAGTGAATGCAGAATCTTTAAACATCGTTGAAGCAGATACATCCTTGATGCGACCAAGGGGATGAAAGGTTATCGGGGGTACGCAGGAATGTAGAGTTAAGGTTAAAATCACGATTGTATGCGGTGGGGCAGGTGTAAGTGCCGACTGGCCAAATCCTGGTACTTGCTTGTATGCTCCTGTGTCTGCTTCATCAGGCAATGAGATCAGGGTTGGTCTGATCATCCTCACCACCACTTTCTTGCTGCCTTAGTAACCTGAATGGGAATTGGAAGAGGTGGGAGAAATGGAGAGGGATAGGGTCCAGGAAAGCACTTGAGAAAGAGGATAGGTATTTTAAAATTGAAGATGTGGAATGCTTAGCCTTGCCAAATAAACTAGAATTCACTTATAATTTGAAGACCAACCTTTCTAAGTAAGACAAAAAGGTAGATATGAATTTGAAGATGGGATATTAGTGTCAGGCAGAACTGCCCCCTCAGAGAGAATTGGCTCCTTAAAAAGATAATTCATCAGTTTATACATCACCAAGTTCTGGATCAGTTACTGCACCGAAATTGCGAACGCTCAACAAAAATCACTGCGTTTAAAAGGCTGATTTACTGGAAACTTCCACTTGCTCTAACGGAAAAGGGTGGTTCAGCCAGAAAAAAGTGCAGTAGGAACAACTTCCCTTTGCAGTCAGAAGGCTCAGAAAAATCAACATTTACACTGCATGGGGAGAGGATTCAAATGCTATCGCCTTATGCAGTGTAAACGTTCACTTTCCCCTCGAATTGGTCATTTTTGTGACTTGTCCTGATGAGTGCAAGGTGAAAAAAAAGTGTGCCTTCTGTTGCAATACTCTGAAAGAACTCTGGGTTTTGCTGTGATTATGAAAGGTGCTACACAAATGCAAGTCGCTATGAGACATTTAAAAGGACAGTCTGCAATTATATAGTGCCCTTTAAAAATCGGCAATGAAAAGCATGTATTTTTGTTAAAAATGCAGTCACGCTGGCGACGAAACACAGCAGCTGACACGTACAGCCAGTTCCCAGAAATAGCAATGAATCTGAATTACAACTGAACTGAAGGAGTCCATTCAACCCATCAAGCCCTTGCAAAGGAATGCAGTCAGTCCCATTCTCCTGCTCCATCACTATGCAGCCCTGTAAGTCTATTTCCCTCAGTCAGCCGCCTGATTTCCAATAGAAATTGTTCACAGTATTTACTTTCACCAACCTCATAGTCAGGGAGTTCAAAGTCATTTGGCCAAAGGCTAATTTCCCTGTTTGTCTTCCACTAACACTATCATATCTTCCACATCTACCTTCTTTATCCAAAACACTGACAGGCCCATTCAGTTAACTCAGCAATGCCAATGTTCAAATGGCGCAGCAGATTCAATGGGCTGAATGGTCTAATTCTGTTCCCTTACGTTATGGTCCTGTGCACTGAACTCTCAAATAGTACCAGGAAATGTTGGGAACAGTCGGCAGGTCTTGCACCGTCTGTGGACAGGGAAACCAGTTAACATTTCAGAAGTGGCTAAAGAATCAACCTGAAACATCTCCCCATTCCCCCAATAGACGCTGCCAGAACTGCTGAGTTTTTCCTATCTTTTCTTTATTTCAGATTTCCGGCACAAACAATAACTTAGTAATGAAGCAAAGTATCAGCTTGGATGAGGTACTCACATGTCATAGAATCCCCACAGTGTGGAAGCAGGCCATTTGGCCCCACACAAACCTTCTGAAGGTCATTCCACCCAGACCCATTCCCCTGTATTCCCCATAGCTAACACACCTAACCTACACATCCCTGAACACCATAGACAATCAACCCTAACCTGCACATCTTTGCACTGTGGGAGGAAACCAGAGCACCCAGCGAAAACCCACACAGACACAGGGAAAACATGCAAACTCCACACAGACAGTTACCCGAGGCTGGGATTGAACCTGGTTCCCTGGTGCTGTGAGGCAGCAGCGCTAACCACTCAGCCACTGTGCCACCTGGAGTAGGGCTTGTTTTGACCTGATTCCAGGTAAGGTTCCTCAATTTGTTTCAGTTCCTGATAGGACACACCAACCTGTGAAGCTCTCAAGTAAGAAGGGATGAACTGACTCCTCTCCTTTATTCACCAACTAGTTGTTTGGAAATTTACTTACAAAGGACTCGTTCCCTTTTGAGTACCTTTCTCCCAGACCCAAATGAACTGATATTTTAAGAGGAGCCAATCTAACCAGGCTTTCTAATTAACAAAAACTGAGTTTACTACATGCTAGAACGATTTGTAACCCAACACACACATACGCAGATTAGGAATAATATGAGTCCAAAGAGATAAGAAGCTTTTTTAAGAAAGGGTAAATGATCAGTCTCTAAATTCTCACTGTAGAGGGCAGCACAATGGCTGAATAGTTGGCGCTGCTGCCTCACAGCGTCAGGGACCCTGAGGTGACTGTCTATGTGGAGTTTTTACATTCTCCCTGTGTCTGCGTGGGTTTCCTCCGGATGCTCTGGTTTCCTCCCACAGTCCAAAAATGTGCAGGTTAGGTGGATTAGCCATGCTAAATTGCCCCATAATGTCCAGGGATGCGCAGGCTAGGTGGATTAGCCGTGGGAAATGCAGGGTAACAGAGATAGGGTAGGGGGGCGGGTTTGAGTGGGCTGCTCTTCAGAGGATCAGTGTGGACTTGTTGGGCCGAATGGTCTATTTCCACACTTTAGGGATTTTATGGAGTAAACTGCTCATGAAGCACAGATCACTGAACATTGTGGCTAATGCACTGAAGATTAACAACTGTGTTGATGTCAATAATTGAACAGTCAGTTTCACATTCTTTAATTTTGCAGATTGGTCAAAATTCTGTAGTTCTAATTCTTTTTGACCGTAATTGAATTCCAGTTTTCAGCATGACAGAAAATCCTTTTGTTGTTCGATTTTCTTTTCTCTGTCTGCTAGCGCTCAGAGTAAGAGAACATCTTTACCTGCAGCACTGGGGTGAGCAGCGGAGAGTTCCTCAATTGTGATCTTCACAGAACGCTGACACTAGAACCCAGACTGATAGGCACGAGAACGTTCAATCTCACTAGTACACTCCAGAATAGTTGAAACTGGCTTTTTAACCTGGGTCTGCGCGTATTCTTCAGAAGGAAGAATGTGAAATGTAACTGCAGTTCCAGACTATAGCTTGCTGTTGAGCAAGGAGTCACCAGCCTCATGTTATTTTTGTGGTCACAAAGATCACAATCCAGACTGTTTTGACTTGCCTCTTCCACACTTTGCTGTTGTTTGAAGTTCCCTTTGAATCCATTGATGAGAAATACTATGGGTTTCTCTCTCCAGTGAGAGATACAATTTACACCTGTCGATATTCTTTGCTGCATCAGTTCTCTTTTTAAAAAAAAACACATTTTGAGAATTAAGGTAAAAATGTCCATAGTACTTCAGATTCTAACCCATGGTCATGACAGACTTGAACCCCTGACCTTCTGACTCGTGCGACCACTGAGCCAATGCTGAGGACTATCAGGGAAAATTCAGGGACTACTCGGCTTTAGTGAAATAAAAGGGTAATTTGTTAAAAAGCTCTTAAAAATATGATTAGGCCACTCATTGAAAAGGTGGATCCAACACAATATTTTCCAAAGAAACACAAAACTTGGAGCAAGTGTAGGCTGTTCAGCTCTTTGAGTTTGCTCCATCTTTCAATTAGCTCATGGCTAATCTAATTGTGGCCTCAACTCCACTTTCCTGTCCGTCTTCCATAACCCTTTACTCCTTTCTCTCTTGAAAATCTATCAGACTCAGTCTCAAATAAATTCAATTACCCAACTTGCACTGCTTTCTGGGGAAAAGCGAATTTCAGACTAACATCTCTCAGAGAAAGATAAATTCTCGCCGGCTATATCTTGAAAGAGGTGCCACTCTCAAACTGCATCCCTTAGTTCTAGTCTCCACCATGACAGGCAGCTTTCTCTCAGGTACTACCCTATCAGTTCCCTCATCTCCCTAAGCTGTTCAACTTTCCTTCACCAAAGGTGGTTAGACGGCACCTTCTAAACCCATGACTACTTCCACCTAAAAAGGATAAGGGCAGTGGATACATGGGAACACCCCCTGCAAGTTCCCCTCCAAGCGACTCACCATCCTGACTTGGAAATATATCTGTTGGTGGGTCAAAAATCCTAGAATACCCTCCCTAACAGCATTGTGGGTGCACCTACAGCGCATAGACTGCAGCAGTTCACCACCAAAAGCTCAAGGGCAATCTGTACTGCTGGCCAGCATTGCCCACGTCTCATGAGAGAATTTTTTGGATAAAAAAGCCCTTCATCCCAGGAATGAGTCGAGCAAACCTCTGACCTGCTTTGAGTGCGAATATATTGTTACCAAAAAAGCAGAAGATGGATGTAGAGAGATAGTAGGAACTGCAGATGCTGGAGAATCTGAGATAACAAGGTGTAGAGCTGGATGAACACAGCAGGTCAAGCAGCATCAGAGGAGCAGGAAGGCTGACGTTTCGGGCCTAGACC
>NW_025978548.1:5652-6472 GCF_021869965.1 Rhincodon typus | reverse complement strand
GCTGTCCCTGTCCTGGGAGTGTTTGATGGGGGACAGTGTAGGGGGAGTTTTACTCTGTATCTAACCCCGTGCTGTCCCTGTCCGGAGAGTATTTGATGGGGAACAGTGTAGAGGGAGTTTTACTCTGTATTAAACCCCGTGCTGTCCCTGTCCTGGGAGTGTTTGATGGGGGACAGTGTAGAGGGAGATTTACTCTGTATCTAACCCCGTGCTGTCCCTGTCCCTGGGCTGTGTAGAGGGAGATTTACTAGCTGACCAGCATTCCCGCTGGGTGTTGTATTCCAGGCCCAGCGTGTTCACTTGGATCCGATTTAATGGAGAGCTGTCGGACAGGGCCATTCCCAGGAGCGAGAACCTGACCTTTAACTTCTTGAACAAGAGTGACGCTGGGATGTACCAATGCTCTGCCAGGAACATCGTGGGCATCGGTTTCCGGAACTACTCTCTGACTGTGCATGGTGAGCTTTGCAGTCTCAAAGGGGCAGCGGGCAGTCAATGTAACTCCCTCCTCCGCTGTCCCCTTCCGTCGTGTTGCAGGGTGGTTGTTGGGAGTGGGGACGTGTCCCACTGTGTGGTGAGGTGCCCCATTGTTGCGGCATCGTGGCTGAGGAATACCACTCTTAATGCTCTAATGGGACGAGGGCATCATTTATTGACACCCCGGCCCTAGTTGCCCCCCTGCAGAAGGTGGGGGTGAGCTGCCTCCTTGAACCCCTGCAGTCCATGTGCTGTGGGTTGACCCCTTAGGGAGGGAATTCCAGGGATTCTGACCCAGCGACACAGAAGGAACGGCGATATATTTCCAAGTCAGGATGGTGAG
>NW_025978548.1:4716-5191 GCF_021869965.1 Rhincodon typus | reverse complement strand
ATGTCTATGCGACAGTGCGTGCAGTGTTAGGACTGTGTGCCTTATTTCTATTTGCCTGTTTCTGTCTCTCTTTGTGCAGACCCTCTCTCCCAGCTGACCCAATCCAGCATTGACCACGCTGTAATCGGTGGCATTGTGGCTGTCATTGTCTTCATCGTTCTCTGTCTCCTGATCATCCTGATCCGCTATCTGATTCGACACAAGGGTAAGTCTCAAATCCCTGCCATTGTCTCCACTTTGCAAACTCCTTTCCAAATCCGCTGCTCCCTCCTTCATCCCTTCCCAATCATTCCCAGGTCCCCGTGTTCCAAGCCCTTCTGCCCCATCTCACTTTGGGAGCCACTGTTATCCAACGCAAAACGGTTTCCCTGTGTCTGATCCCAAGTTTCCCTCATTGCCCACCTCCGATATCTTTCCTCTCCGTGACATGGCATTATACCATTCTCCTACATCACCAATGTCAGCCCATCTCCAA
>NW_025978548.1:0-4616 GCF_021869965.1 Rhincodon typus | reverse complement strand
CGACACGCCCTCCCTATCTCTGTTACCTCCTCCAGCCCCTACTTCCCTACCTATCTCTGTAACCACCTCCAGCCCCTACAACCCTCCCTATCTCTGTAACCTCATCCAGCCTCTACACCCCTCCCTATCTCTGTAACCTCATCCAGCCTCTACACCCCTCCCTATCTCTGTAACCTCATCCAGCCTCTACACCCCTCCCTATCTCTGTAACTCCCTGCATCCTCTACACCCCTCCCTATCTCTGTAACTCCCTGCATCCCGTATGACCCTCCTGTTCCTCCAGGCCATGCCTTCAGATGTCTGTGCCCTGAGCTCTGGAATTCCCTCCCTGTACCTACCGTCCCTCTCTCCCTTGTTGCCCTCTCTCTCCCTCCCCACCCTCTTCGAAGACTCTGCATCAAAGCATTCCCTCCTTGACCAAGCATTTGGTGGGATGACCCTGACCGCTCATGTTGTCACCTGCATTGGGTTTTGGTTTGGGACTGGTCAGGCAGAGTTTATTCCCATCGAACTTAAGGTGCTACATATGTGCAGCCCCCTCAGAAAGGCAAATGGGGCCACAGCATGGAAACAGTGCCATTTCCATTGACCTCTTTCAGAGTGTCCCCTTTCTCTCTCTCTCACACACACACACATTCTCTCTCTTTCTGTGTCTCTGTCTCTCTCTATACCTCACACATTCTCTCTTTGTGTCTCTGTCTCTCTCTCACATTCTCTCTCTCTCTTTATCTCTCTCCGTCTCTGTCACATACATTCTCTCCGTCTGTCTTACATTTTCTCTCTCTCTCACACATTGTCTCTTTCACTCTCTCTCTGTCTCTCGCATATTCTCTCTCACATACACATTCTCTTTCTCTGTCTGTCTCTCTCTCATTCTCTCCCTCTCTGCCTCACTCTCTCTCTAACACACACATTCTCGCACTCTCTCTCATACATTCTACCTCTCTGTCTATCTCTCATACATTCTGTCTCTGTCTCTTTCTCTATCTCTCTCTCACACACACATTCTCACTCTCTCTCATATGTTCTGACTCTCTTTCTCTGTCTCTCTATCTATTTCTCTGTCTCTGTCTCTCTCTCACACACACACACATTCTCGCTCTCTCTCTCTGTCTGTCTCTATCTCTCTATCTCTCTCTCTCCCTCTCTCTCTGGCAGGAACCTACCTCACACACGAAGCGAAGGGATCAGACGACGCTCCAGATGCGGATACAGCCATTATTAATGCGGAGGTCGGTCACTCAAGCTCGGAGGAGAAGAAAGAGTATTTCATTTAGAGGGGCCGAGTGGCCTCCAGCAGGAGTTATGGTGGAGGGGAGGCAGTGCGGACTAGGCATGGCGGGGGTGGGGGAGTGAAGGGAGGGAGGGAATCATGATGGAGAGGCGCCTGGCCCAAACTCTGCCCCTTTTCCCCCTCCTCCTGCAGGAGAGAACAGCAAGATCCCACTGAAGACCTGCCTGCTACCACAGCTCGCTAAGCCTACCCCCCCTCCTCTTTCTCCCTCAGCTTTGAGACTATTCTCCATTTCTCCCAGTGAACGTACAGCATTGACCCCTCTTGACCCCAGCCCCACATTCCAACCAACATCTCTAGGATGGCCATTGACCAAGATGGACAGGACGGAGGTTGGGCCCGGTCTGCGTTTGCGGGGGATGGGATTGGGCGGGGGTGTGTCCCATTGACCGATCGGGCCTCCCTCCACAAAACCCCTGCCCGCGCCTCCCCCCCCCACCCCCCAGTCCCCAATTTACCTCCCAGCCCCTTTCAATGCCCCACCTCCAAAATCCACTTTAGACCAATGGGAGAGAGAGCAATGGGATGGGGTTGGGGATTGTGGAGGGAGGTGGGGGGGAAGTGTAGAGGGAGCTTTACTCTGTATCTAACCCCATGCTGTCCCTGTCCTGGCAGTGTATCTAACAAGCCCCCACCCCCCACTGTGTAGAGAGTGTTCAGAAACATACCCCGCCCCCCCAAACTCCCGCACTCCCTCCCTACATTGTAAATATGAAAACTGTGTTTCTCGTTCTTTTCTGTCCGTGGAGTGTATATCTGAGTTGTATAAAATTATCTGTGTTTGTTTTCTGGATGATCGGGGTATTCCATGCGATTGAGGGGGGGTACGTTGGGGGAGGGAGAGGGAGAGGGAGGGGGGGGATGTTTTGTGGGTGCAGGTGGCATGGGAGTGGGAATGGGAGGGGGGCGAGCGGGCGTGTGTCTGTGGAGTGGTCCCAAGAGGGGAGCTGTTGGGAGGGGTTTGGGTTGGGGGGGGGCAGCGCTGTGAGAGAGGGTGGGGCTGGTTAGATATGTCGCACATTTTCTCTGACACCGCAGCCCCTTGGATGTTACCGCGAGGATCGTCTGGCTTTTCCCATCCATTCACCACCCCCGCCCCCAACCCCGAGGCAGAGACCCCTCTGCTGGGATACAGGCCAAGATGGCCACCAAGCTCAGCAAAAAGCTGTCCCGCTATTGGCTGTTTTCCCCAGCCTTGCTCCAAGCCTAACCAAGAGCCACCATTGGGTCAACAAGAGACAGAGACTACCTGAGCACGCCCATGATCTGCAAGATTCGATTTGATTTAATTGGCTGGAATGATGTATACAGTATATAAATATATATATGATATAAATATTGATACTAAGTTGGCGTCTACATGTGTCTTGTTCAGAAGGAAGCGCTGTGTTGCTTATGCCTGCATCGTGTTCGGTGTTGCCCTGGTTCAATGCGTTCTCATACTCTCCCTGCCTTCTCCGCTCAGGAACCGGTTCACCCTCTGGGTGGTGTCAGGGCTTTTCCAATTATTTTGAAATTTATATTTTAAACAAAAAAGTGTCAAACTGAAGTGAAGAAGATGAAAAAGAAAGCGAGGAGGGTTTATCGTCTGGCACTTCGTTCTGTCAGGTGTTGGTGCGATGGCGGTGCTGCAGGAGAGGCCTACTGACTCAGGCCTCGCGTGACCCATCAGAGTGAGGGGGGCGCCCTCAAGGCTGCGATCCAGGAGTCCGTGCCATTCACCCCGCACTCCCCCGCCCTTTTCTCTGTCTTACCTCAGGATGCAGGCTACAGGGCCTACTTCAAGGCTTGGGCCTGGTTGCTAACAGAAGGCCCAAGTGACGTCAAGAAAGATGTGAATATGGTTGTGAATAGGACTGTGCCTCAAGATGGAGGATGGCCGGTGCTGGCAAATGAGACAACTCAGCTGTAGCTCAGGCTCCAACCATGGACTAGGCCCAAATTGTAACGTTCTCAACTGTCATCATGGGGAATCCATTTGCCTGAGGATCTTCACATTCCCCCGAGCACTTCCCCATTACACCCCTGTTCTGTGTCTCCCTTTCTCAACAACCTCGACATCTCACTTCATCTCCCTTCCTCCCTCTGTCCACTCAATATCCCACCCATCTTGATCTTGCAGCCTTCGATCTTTCTTTTCCTCCCTCCGTACCATTCCATCATCTCAATGTCTGTCTCTCCCAATCTACTGCCATCAACCTCCTCAGCCCCTCCCACAATCAACATCATTGACCTGGATTCCTCACCCTCCCTTCACGAGGGAGCGCTGCGCTGTCGGAGGGTCAGCGCTGAGGGAGCGCCGCGCTGTCGGAGGGTCAGCGCTGAGGGAGCGCCGCGCTGTCGGTGGGTCAGCGCTGAGGGAGCGCCGCGCTGTCGGTGGGTCAGCGCTGAGGGAGCGCCGCGCCGTCGGTGGGTCAGTACAAATCCCAATGATTGTACCATCATATCTGAAACAGATAACCAGCTTGATAGATTCTGGTTTTTGATTTGTTGGCTAAAGTGATGCTCTATCACTGGGGTATGTTCACGTGAGCCTGTAGACTTTCATTGATGGCAGAGCAGAAGTTTATCACAGGAAAGAAGATAAAGAAAACAGGCTAAATACAGAAGACAGATTGATCTGAAAATGCACACGCAGGGAAACAATATTTCATCCCTTTTCCCGAACACTCTCTGTCTCAGACGTTCATCTCTCATCTCAGGTCTTAACAGCCTGTTTCTCAGTCTCCTTCCACCCTGTGGACCTTGGAGACAATTCAATGATTGCTTTCCAAATGATATACTTTGAGCTTTTTGCAAATCTGAGCATAAACTTTCTCGGTTCCTATAACCTGGAGATTTTGAACCAATCTCGCTGGGTTTAGAAGCTTCACAACCTAAATGCTTTAAACTGAGCAGACTCGCTCCCTGAAGAGCCCTGAGCCCCTGGTCTACTTTCTTCTGAAGTGAATAATAAAAGAAGATTTGTACAATCCTACACTGAGTGAATAACAAATGTCGATTGTTTACCTGTCGTAAACCCCGCAGCATCAACACCTCAGCGATGGGATGGTGGTATTGTCGCTGGACTAGGGACCCAATGTCGCAGGGACTTGCGTTCGATGCGCCAGAGGATAGACTTTCAATTCAGCGAAAATTAAAAAAATCAAATGGTTGCCCATCGTTGTTAATAACCCATCTGGCTCACTAATGTCCTTCAGGGAAGGAAATCAGGTCACAGGCTCATAGAGGTTTACAGCGTGGAAACAGGCCCTTCGGCCCAACCTGTCCATGCCACCCAGTTTTCACAATTTAATCCAGTCCCATTTGCTTGTGTTTGGTC
>NW_025978547.1:0-6472 GCF_021869965.1 Rhincodon typus | reverse complement strand
GGATGAACACAGCAGGCCAAGCAGGAAGGCTGACGTTTCGGGCCTAGGCCTGAAACGTCAGCCTTCCTGCTCCTCTGATGCTGCTTGGCCTGCTGTGTTCATCCAGCTCTACACCTTGTTATCTTCCTTTCATGGACTCTATTTACATGGCTCGCTGCCACGAAAAGGCGGCCAACATCATCAAGGACCCATTGCACCCTGGTAATGATCTCCTACAACCTCTTCCCTCAGGCAGAAAACACAGAAGCCTGAATAGACACACAATCAGGTTCAGGAACAGCTTCTTTCAGCTGTTATCAGATTGTTGAAAGGACTCTAGCCTCAAATAATGTAACCTGCAATGTAGCCTGTATGCCTCTTAGTCTTTTTGATCTGTACATCCTTTGCTTGCTGTGATCTGCCTGTACCACTCCTAAACAAAGCTTTTCACTGTATTTTGGTAGATGTGACAATAAATCAATCAATCAATCTTAATTGCCTTCTAGGCAATTAGAGTTCAGCAATAAACGTTGGCCTAGCCAGCGACTCCCTCATCCTGTGAATGAATTAAAAAAACATGTTTGAGCAGCACATTCTAGCTCATAATTACTCATTGCATGAAACTTTTGCCGATTAGCTTCAAACTCTGCGCTCTGGTTCCTGATCGTTTTGAAGGAGGTGCTTGTCTGGGATTTGTGTTTTACCTTTTTCAGTGACAATACCCTGTGACGTTCTCTCTCCTCTTGCAAGATGCTGAACCAGAGAGAAACATCCTTTTTTGGTTCCAAACTTTGTTTAACTATGGAAACTTGTAAGGGTGGGCTTTCCCTGCTGAAATGTACAGTTCTTAGGACTTGCGAGTTATAGACTTATACTGCATGGAAACAGACCCTTTTGATCCAACTCGTCCGTTTGCATTCCATTGGGAATTAGAAATTAGTATAGGGCAGTTAAATCCGCTTCCTTTCTGTTTGCCAAGTTATGTGATCCATGTAGTTACACTGGAGCATATGCAGTTCAAATCTATTGTTCATGGGTCTCAGTGGGCGCGGGGCAATGGAAGTTCAGGGTTGTGTTTTTTTGATTTTATCCTGAATGTAAATTATTGTGTTCAGTATAAAAAAATCTCCAATGAAAATACAAACTTGATCTGATGCAAGTTCAGATGCTTTTGAGAGATCCAATATGAAGCTTCTTTTCAATGGTGATGGAATTTGCTCCAGAAATTTTTAAGTTCTATGTTCTCACATTGCTACATTCTGTCACTCTCCCTGTCTTTGTAATCTCCTCCATTCCTTCAACTCTCCCTGATCTCTGTGTTTCTCCATTTCCAGCACCTTGTGCATCCCCAATTTTAATCGCTGAACCATTAGTAGCTATACTTTCAACTGGCTAAATCCTAATCACTGGAATTAAATCTCTCCACTTCTCATTCCTCTGTAAAATCTGCCTTGCTGTCTAAGCTTTTGGTCATCTGTCCTCATACCTTTGCTGTCAAATTTGGGCCAGTGCTTCTGTGAAACACATTGAGAGATCTTTTTTTTATTGTGTTGAGAAGTATTAACGAGAGTGGGTTTTGTAGACAGCTTCTTCCATCTCTCTCTCTGAGCTTCCAGTGAATAGATGCATTCCCAAGAGACAAAGTTGAATTAGTAGACTGCATAGAACAAGAAACTAGTTGAACGATCACAAAATAAATAGTATTTTTTTTGTAATATGTATAAATAGCCTTGTAGCATTCTGCAGAACTCTGAATTGTATTATTGAACTGAAGCATCATTGTATCATGAATTTGGAACCATAACCAATATCCAACTTCAATTCATTATACCTTTGTGTTGACTGTTATACCTTATGTGTATGTGTGGTCCCCATATATATTTCAATACACCATTTGTGGTTGTTGGTGTCAATTGGAAGGCAAGTGGTGAAGATGGCATGGAGTCTGCAGTGGAATTAGACAGGTTAGGTGATTGGGCAAAAACTTGGCAGATGGAATATAATGTGGGAACTGTGAGGTTATACACTTTGGCAGGAAGAATAGATGAGCTGAGTATTGTTTAAACGGGGAAAGACTGCAGCAAGCTCCAGCTCAGAAGGATTTGCACGAACTACACAAAGTTAATATCAAGGTAGGCAGGTAATAGGCAAGGCATGTAGACCATTAGCCTTTATTTCAAAGGGAATGGTGTATAAGAGTAGAGATGTTTGGCTGATACTATGCAAAGCACTAGTTAGACCACACCTAGAATACTATGAACAATTTTGGTCCCCTTATCTAGGGAAAGATAGTCTGGAAATAGTCCAGAGAAGTTTCACTAGACTGATTCTGGGTATAGAGCTTTCCTTAAGAGGAAAGTTTGTATAGGTCGGGCCTGTGCTCCTTGGAGTTTAAAGAATAAGAGGTGACCTTATTGAGGAATGAGAGATTCTTAAGATAATTGACATGTGATAAGGCCTTTTCCCCTTGTGGGAAAGAAATGACCAAAGGGCATTATCTCAGAATGAGGAGACATCTATTCAGGACAGCAATGAGGAGGAATTTCTTCTCAGAGAATAGTGAAATTCTTTACCTCGGAATGCTTTAGAGGCTAAGTTGTTAAGTATATTCAAGACTGAGATAGATTTTTCATCAATGAGGGTATTACGGGTTATTGGGCAAAGACAGGAAAGTGGAGTTGAGGCTTTTCAGAGTAGCCATGATGTCACTGAATGGGCGAGTAGACTTGATGGGGTGAATGGCCTACTTCTGCTCCTACACCTTATCATCTCATGCTCTTGTTGACCAGGAAACCTTCGTGCAGAATATTTCTTCCTCTTAGCAAACTGCCCCACACCCCAAATAAGTTTGTTCGAACATATTGGATCCCAGCACAAATGAGAAGCTGGAGACTGAGGTGGATTTTAATTTCCTGGCCACTGAATGGAGGTTAATGTGAAGCTTGGTGTGACTGCAATGCTACAATACAGCTGGGATAATCAGGATCTTAATAAAAACAAGACACAAGTTATATCTGTAAGTTTATTACACATCATCGACATAGACACATAATACATGCATAGACAACTGAATCACAAAAACAGAAAGGCTCCTTTTTCTGAGTTTTCCAGCTGTTAAAAATGGTCCATGGAATAAGTACCAGGGAATCATTTGCAGTAGTCGATCAGGTCCAAGAAACATTTTTTTAAGACTTTGGTCTTGAAGCCCCATACTTCCTTCATGCCCTCAATCAGATTTTACTCTCAAAGTTGTTCTCTAGTGTCTATTGATTGTTTAACCTTGTTCATAAAGAAAGGAGCTGCTTTCATCCCATCCCAACCCCCAGTCTTTAAAGAAAATGTGTTTTGGCATCAAAACCTATTCCAACTGGGATAAAAGCAACATACTGTGGATACCAGTTCTGAAGAAGAGTCATTGGAGTCCAAGTATTAAGTCTGCTCTCTCTCCACAGTTGCTGCCAGACCTGCTGAGTTTCTCCAGCAATTTCTGTTTGTATTTTATGGCTCTGACTGAAACTGGCCTCACTTTTCACAATTAGTCAGAGTGAAAGTGCTGAAAGGTTGGACACAGGGCTGGGCCTTAGCTATCTCCTTATACCAGCTCTCTTTATAACAGAACTTGAGTAGATGTTGGAAATAAATTCCCTCCGATATTCTCTCCCCTTAAAAACGGTGAATGAATTATCGTTCAGATTGTGACAACAACTCTGATGGTACTTTGTCCACTTCTGCTGATGCTTGTGCGTGAGCCTGGAGGAGAAGTCTCACGAGGTGTTGTAGCCGAGTTCTGTCCTTCTCTTAGCCATCATTAAATTTGCGTCAATTCATCAATGCGAATGATTCAAGAGCAAGAACTGTGCCTGGTGACTCTGATCCCTCGTCCAGCCTGGGCCACTCACCAGTGGGAGAATTTAGAAGCCCCTTTGCCTGATGAACTCTCAAGATATAGTTTGTATAAATCCGTGCCCCATAACAGACTTTCATCCAGGAACAGGCTATTTAGCCCCTTGAGCCTATTCTGCCTTTAAATTAAATCATGGCTCGTCTGTATATTTTCAGATATCTCAATCAGATCAGTCTTGAGGATTACTAAAAAAGACACATTTTGTCAACACTTTTTATCTTGTTACTCATCAGGACAATTTGCAAAAACACCAAGAAGGTGGGAAACTAACATTTATATTACGTGAGATGTGAATTTTGATTGGTTGGTAGATGGAGTCTGATTGGTAAACATGTTGCAATGGTGCAGTTAATGATTGACAGTTAACTGCCAGGCTTTGTATAAGATTTCAAACAAAGCAGGCTGACTAATTGGTCAGGGCATTGCCTTGAGAACTGAGAACTGTCAATCATCATTAACTGTGAGAATTGGGAGATGGGGTACAGGAAAGTCCTAGCTACTTGTCATCTATTTGTAGCCAAGAAGAAATGATAATACAAGCTAACAGCTCAAGTTTATCAGCTGTTTGATACTACAACTATCTGGTTAATAGTACAATGAAACAAACTTTCCCAAACTCTCCCATCTATTTTCTTACCACTTTTAGTAAAAATGCTATAATATTTATATTATGCCTCATCAAGTTGCAATTTTCTTTGAATGGGTACATAATACACCTCAGAATTTGTATAATAAAGTTGTTTGCACAGAGAAAAAATAAAAAAAACAGAGGCCATGGTGGATCAGTGGTTAGCATCACTGCCTCACAGCACCAGGGACCCAGGTTTGATTCCACTGTCTCTGACTGTCTCTGTGGAGTTTGCACATTCTCCCCGTGTCTGTGTGGGTTTCCTCCAGGTGCTCCGGCATCCTCCCACAATCCGATGATGTGCAGGCTAGGTGGATTGGCCATGCTAAATTGCCCCATATTATCCAAGGGTGTGCAGGCTTGGTGGATTAGCTGTGGGATATGCCAGTGGAGTAGGATAGGGGGTTGGGTCTGGGGGAATGCTCTTCGGAGGGTCGGTGTGGACTTGATGGGCCAAACGGCCTGCTTCTGCATTGTAGGGTTCCTATGATTCTAACTGTTGCATTCTTCATGATTATGCTTTTACTAATCAGAGTCAATTTTCCAACTAATCAGCACTCTTCTCTCGCATATTACTAAAATGTCGGTTTTATGCTTTATTGGTATTCTTGCAAATTGCCCTGAATAGTGCAAGATGAAAGAAGCTTTTCAGCAATACTCAGCAAAGTTCTGTTCTATCAAACAACATGATCAACTTATTTGGCTTGGGGCTACCAGCCAAGTTTGTAAAAGCCCAATACTCGTAATTTAATCCTTTAGATCCCTGGATAATTCTGTGTGAACCTGTTCTTCATCCACCTGCACAGCTGAGATCTTTGCTTAAGTACAGCACCCAAAGTTGAATGCAAGTTTCCACATAAGAGTTCTGTCAAGATTGTATAACAGAAACATAGTCCTCTTCCTATTCCCTGTGGACAAAGGTCAACATTCCATTAGCTTTTCTGGCTATATTTCATAACTGTGCAGTGGAGTTTTGTTCTTTCAGTACAAGGGCTTCCAAATCCTTCCTTGCATTGCCCCAGTTTTGCCCATTCACTGATTCTATGTCATTTTGTCAGCACCTGGTTTCGTCTGTACAACTTGGTTACACTATGGGGCTCACTGATTTTAATGCACAGTAAATTATATAGTTGTTCTAAATTTAGTTACTGGTTTGTGGTTCTACAACTACTGAAGTCATTTTGTTTATTTCATGAGTGGTGTATTTGTGTCATCCCAGATTAGGGGTTGAGAAGCGACCTTATAGAAGTTTATAAAATAATAATAGATAAAGTTAATGGAGGTTGTCTTTTCTCTAGGATGGGAGATTTTAAGACCAGGGGGCACATTTTTAAGGTGAGAGGAGAGAGATTTAAAAAAGACATGAGGGGCAATTTTTTTACACAGAGGGTGGTTCGCGTGTGGAACGAACTTCTTGAGGATGTGGGTACAGTTACAACGTTTAAAAGACATTTGGGTAAGCACATGAATAGGAAAGATTTGGAGGGATATGGGACAGGAGTAGGCAGGGGTGACCAGTTTAGTTTGGGATTATGTTCGGCATGGACTCGTTGGACTGAAGAGTCCGCTTCCGTGCTGTATGACTTTATAAATCTATGACTCTATGAGCTAAGATCATGGAAGGCCGAAATGGCAGTGCAGACGGCTAAACATTTTCTATTCTATGAGGTAGTAGGTTCTTTGTTGAGGACTGTCTGATGTTTGTGCTGTGGACGGGCACAAGGTTCGCAGGAAGGTTTCTCTCTTTTTGGCTTGTTAACTAGGAGACGTAGGGCCTGAGTCTACCTGGGGAAGAGTACCCATTGTTTGAACTTGGGAGAACAGGGGATAATCTCGATAGAGATAGCAGGAACTGCAGATGCTGGAGAATCTGAGATAACAAGGTGTAGAGCTGGATGAACACAGCAGGCCAAACAGCATCAGAGGAGCAGGAAGGCTGACGTTTCAGGCCTAGGCCCGAA
>NW_025978546.1:0-6472 GCF_021869965.1 Rhincodon typus | reverse complement strand
GAAGGGTCCCGACCCAAAATGTTAACTTTCCTGCTCCTCTGATGCTGCCTGACCTGGTGTGTTCCTCCAGCTCCACACTGTGTTATCCATAACTTTCTCCTTTATTTAACTGTGGATGTCTGTCCTTATTTTATGGAGAGCGGTTATTTGGTTATGGTCTAATTATGTATCAAATTGAAGTTGTTGCAAGATACTATGAACAAAGGAGATATGGTTAGTAAGTTTGCAGATGACACTAAAGTTGGGGATGTAGTGGGGACAGCGAAGAAGGTTACCTCAGAGTACAATGGGATCTTGATCAGATGGGCCAATGGACCGAGAATTGGCAGATGGAGTTTAATTTAGATAAATGTCAGGTGTTGCATTTTGGAAAGGCAAATCAGGGCAGGATTTATACACTTAATGGTAAGATCCTGGGGAGTGGTGCAGAACAAAGAGACCTTGAAGTGCAGGTTCAAAGTTCATTGAACGTGGAGTTGCAGGTAGGTAGAATAGCGAAGATGGCGTTTGGTATGATTACCTTTGTCAGTCAATGTTTTGAGTACAGGAGATGGGAGGTAATGTTGCGACTGGACATGACATTTGTTTGGCCACTTTTGGAGTATTGTGTGCAATTCTGGTCTCCCTCCTATAGGCAAAATGTTGTGAAACTAGAAAGGGTTCAGAAAAGATTTACAAGGATGTTGCCAGGGTTGAGTTATAGGGAGAGGCTGGATAGGCTGGGGCTTTTTTCCCTGGAGTGTCGGAAACTGAGGGCTGACCTTATGGAGGTTTATAAAATCATGGATGGCTTGGATATGGTAAATACACAAGGTCTTTTCCCTGGGGTGGGGGTTGTCCAAAAGTAGAGGGCATAAGTTTAAGTTGAGAGGGGAAAGATATAAAAGGGACCTATGGGGCAACTTTTTCATGCAGAGGGTGGTGAGTATATTGAATGAGCTGCCAGGAAGTGGGGGAAGCTGATGCGATTACGACATTTAAAAGACATTTGAATGGGTATCTGAATGGAAGGGCTAGAGGGATATGGACCAAATGCTGGTAAATGGGACTAGATTCATTTAGGATATCTGGTCGGCATGGATGAGTTGAACCAAAGGGTCTGTTTGTGTGCTGTATATCTCTATGACTCTATGACTATCTTATTACTGTCATATTAATGTTAATGGTTTAATAATTAAGTAATCAGAGATTGATTAACTCTGTGAGTTAGTTTATAACAAACAGTAAAAGACATTATAAGTTATGAAACGGATGTAACAGCAACTAACCGAGTTGTGTGTGTGCAACTTGCAAACCTAAAGCAGACTAACTGGGAAATAATGTTGCAACATGGTACACAGACAGCATATGGATCCCTTATAAGTTAATTGCCTTAAAGGCAAGTATACAAGGGTCATCTCCACCCTTTCCAAAAGAAAATGTAACCATTTTACAACATCAAAATCTATCAAGTATTGTGAGAAGTTGCTGATATCGCCACATCTCATGAATGGGAAGGCATTGGGAAACTGGAACTGACTTGATTTGTCTTCAGGTCTGTCTCAGTGTTGATCTTTCATGAGTATGGACCTCACAAGATCTCAATTCTGGGTACATTCTCGTCACTTCCATTGGTTGCCATATACCTTCTGTTTTGCCCACCACCTCTGACACAATACTGGCAGAGGTGGGCGAGGTGGGGTACTTGATAGGGGAAGGGTGTACATATGCCACTTGGCAAGATCACCAGGTAAATCTGGCAGCCTCCCTGCATTGTGGAGGGACAGTGGGCATGGTCCTTCTATTTGAGAGCCAACAAAGGGCTGCTGCACCCCGAAACCTCCTCCCTACAACCCCACTGAAAAATCTCCCCCACTCTCACTAATGTGCTCCCAACACCTTTCTGTAGTTTGCCTCACAGACATTTGCAAGCCTGTCCCCCTCAGCTCTGGCCATCGCTCCTGGTGGCACTGATGGGACTGAGCAGCTGCTGGTCAGTTGATTGTCTGGTTGCACAGGGAAGCAACTTCAAAAGTTGATGGGTCCCAGTTAGGTACAGCTAATTGTCTGATCAATACTTAATTCCTTTGCATGCTGAGAAATATCCTAGTGGAGTAACTAGCCCGTGGACAGTGTAGTTGTAAGGGTTAAGTGTGATTGTTTGCTAATGAGCCAGCATACATCACAACATGTATGAAGATGGAATATTATTCACTGGAAACAAAAGTTAAACTTCAACGTTGTAGTGATTATAACGAGGTCAGGTAGGTGGACTTTGTAGAATATAAGTTCCCTAAATGGGGCAGTTAACTTGGTCCAATCTGGACCAGGAAGCCTTGGCTGACAGACATAAAGAGAAATGTCAGAGGTTCTGTTGACTCTGAGAGTTGGCTGTGAGGAAGCCAGACCAGTGTCAAGTACTAAGCACTTGTAAATAAAGGGTGACCTGCTGATGAGATACTGGTTTCTGTGGAGTCATTTCAAATGTTATGATCCATTTTAGCCGTTCTCACTTGAAGAGTTAAATGGAATCCTTAAACTTTCTGTGCGTTTCATATTGACATTTTCTCATGTGAAAGACAAATTTTGATGTGAATGTGTTAAATACCTGTAGGATAACACTGGAGATAATTTTCAGCTTATATTCATGATCCTTCACACTCTAGCTCTTCGAATACTGCCCTATTTATGACATTGCTTCAGTCTAGATCACTCATTTTTCTTTGATCTTATGTAGGTCTCTGATATTAAAAGCTCAAAGAAAGAGCAAGCTGTACATGGAATTAAATCTGGCATTTAAAATAGCCCACAATTAAAATAAAGTTGTGAAGCATTGTTATTAAAGACATCAATCGATATAGGATATCCACAAATCACAAATTCAATTCCACACACGCCCAAAATGCAAACAGAAAATAATCTCCCTCCTCCTACGTGCTTCAGGAATATTATAGCTCAGTTCAGTTTTCATTGTCATTCAGAACTTTTATTGTTGGCACAGGAGGAAAATGTCTAAAAACAATCAATCAATGCATTTGCTTCAGTTGCTGTCTGTGACAGAGAAGAAATGGGAAAAGTCTGCATATTCTCAGCAACCTGGAGTAAAATTTACTCTCACAGGACTTCTGTACGTTGGCAGTATGCTATTTTTTCCATGAATTCTAGTCACCCAATTATTGCTTTGAGGGAAAAGTCTATAAAGAACATCTGAAAACAGAGTAGAAGAGTGCCAAAATGAAAATGATCCCTTAAGCATTGAAAAATGAAAAATAGTCAAATAATTATGTGGTAAACCTCTGACAGTAGCACAGTCTGAACAAAGCTTGCCATCGAGAATATGAATACATACTCTTCATAACATGCTGTCCCTTGGAACTGAAGGTGCTGAAGACAAGAAGTTCCATCCCCTTCATCTTTACCAAATACCTTCTTAAAGACATGGCAGTAGATTTTAACCAACTGTAAGGCATATACAAAGTGATGGCAGTGTTAAAGAGTTGTGCAGCACTGTGTCAAGTCGACCCCAAGACTCCCATTCCAATCATTACCCTGATGGAGGTTAGTGTTCATTCCAAGAAGCACCACACTATTTCAGATGTTCAGCTCTTTTTTAATACTCAAATGTGGGCCCCATCATGTACGTGGAACCCCATGAGCCATTTGCAGAGAGTTTTATAAGGAGGACAACTGAAGGGGCCATAAACAGGCTGCATGCAGCTAGTCAAGGCTGATATTGCTTCAGTTTCTCCAATTCTGATAATGAACTTGATTGTCTTACACCGTGCTCATCCAATGTTTCCTACCACCACCAGCCTTCCCTCACCCACCATCCTTGCAGAATGTAATTTCTTGTTAGTCTGGCTGTCTGCAATCCAGTCTGTATTGCACTTGCTGCAATTTTATTGTCACTGGATTAATAATCCAGAGACACACGTTATGCTCTGGGGAGGTGTTCAAATCCCACCAAGATAAATCTAGAATGAAAAGTTTAATGATGGCCATGAAACCTTTGCTAATTGTTGTAAAAATCCATCTGCTTCACTAATGTCCTTTAGGCAAGGAAAACTGTCATCCTTACTTGATTTGCCTTACATGTGGCTCCAGACCCATTGTAATGTGATTGACTCTTAACTGCGCTCTGAAATGGCCCATCAAGCCAGTCAGTTATTTCCAAGGACAACTAAGGATGGGCAATAAATGCTGGTGCAACTATCAATACCCGTACCCCACGAGTGAACAATGTGACAAGCCACAACACAGGGGCTGCCTGCTACTTCAGCGAGGTCCAAATCTCACAATGGTGCTGGCCTTCTCACCCCAGCATGAACTTCTCCACTGACTGGACACTCAAAAGTTAAAACTCCCCCCCGGAAAATGTAAAACCTAACTGTGAAATATTTAATGAATTTGTATCTTTTATTACATTCTGTTAAAATCAGACAGGTTTTAACAAACTTGTGGAGCTGCCAATGTGGTAATTGGATCTAAACATGTTATCCACTGCAATAGAAATAATAAAGGGTGGATTTTTGGCCCCTATATGGTGATGAAGCAAATCTTGCTCTCAGTAGTTGGGTTTCTGCATTGCCAATGTACTCAAATGCAGAGAACCTACTTGTGCTACTATAGCATCATTGATGCAAATCAGAACACACTTATCCAATCCACCTCACTGTACTGTTGGGTCTAACTGGCAGAGCAATGAATTCCAATAACACATGTAATACATGCAGACAAAAGAGGTGTCCTTTGAATTCTGATGGATTCTCTGTGATTTCAAAGTTTTCCTTGACTTTGGAGCTACTGAATTATGAGCGTTCACAGACACTTCACTGGAGCCATCAAAATCAAGGTGACTTGCATCTCCAGAAGGTGCTCCATTTCAGTGACACCAATGTCAAGAGAATCTTTCATACTGTATATAAATATTCATGACAAAGAGAAAGAGCAGCTGTAAAACAAAAAAAAATGCTAAATAATGGTGGCATGTTGAGGAAGGAAAGGAACCTGCATCGTGTTACTGAAGCCCTTACAAATGCTTCTACAGGTAGTGGCAAAATTATTAACATGAAAAGGCACATAATTTGTTCAACAATGCAGTGATGTTGACATTCATAACCTGCAGCTATTATAAGTTAGAAGACATGAATAATCACAAAGTAATATCAAATGCTGGCATCAATGGTAAATTATTAATGTTGATATAGCAGCAACAATGGGTGGCACAGAGAGTTAGCACACTGTCCATTCATCATTCAGGTCTAAATTTACTCCATGTAAACGTGATTGCTCTGAGTTAATTCACATGCTGCTCATGTAATATATTTATCTATTATACCAATTTTGGAACATTAAATTGGCATATAAACACTTTCTGGAATTAGCCTTTGAATGCCATGTGATACGTAATAATCTCATTTTCCTACACCAAAAGTTAAAGCCTTCAATATAGGCAACAAAAAGCAGCAGGGACTGCAATGAAGATGATGCCTCAGCTCCTGTCAGATATCTTTATGGACGACAAAGATCTTTGGCTGGCTTATGCAGGGTCTGAGTTTCAAACTCAGTGAGTGGGATGCCCTAATATGCAACAATTTTAAAATGTTCACCTGGGTCCCAGAATATATTCAACCGCTGAGTGGACTGGTTTTAGATATCCTGGTTACAGATAGCCACAGTAAAGTGTCCACTGGGTCACTGTGAATTTCAATATTGGGCAATATGGGACTCTTGGGAAAACTAGCAACATGAAAGGGTTCAAGAAACATTCATTTTGTATAATTTTGTGCATATATTGAAAGAATGGATATTTTTTCAAAGCTACTAATATTTTGGAATTTGGAGGTGGAAGTGAAGAGGTCAGAATAAGACAACTTGACGCTTTGGAGTGAGTGGATTGGTAGCAGATGGGGTTAATGCAGGGAAGTGTGAGGTGTTGCACTTTGGTGGGATGAACATTGAAAGATAACATAATATAAAGGTACAATTCTGAAGGGGTGTAGGAGAAGGGCATAAAAGGCAGTGAAATATATAGTGTTCTCAATTTGATTAATGGGGCACAGAGTACAAAAGCATGGAGGTGATATTGAAAACAACAAATGCTAGAGATCGCAGTGGGTCAGACAGCATTCATGGAGAGAGACCATGATAACATTTTGAGTCCAGATGACTCATCATCAGAGCTGAAGTGATGTGTGGAGGGGGCAGCATTTATGCTATTGGTTTGGGGGAGGAGGTGTGGAAGTAGGTATTGGGTGCCGGTGGAGAAAAGAAAAGATGTTGATAGTTCAGATTTAAGTGATCAGAATGTGAGAATGGCAGAACAATGATGTGTCTCCTGCTAGACTTGAAAGGATAATAAAAAAAACAAAGTTGCTGGAAAAGCTCAGCAGGTCTGGCAGCATCTGTGAAGGAGAAAACAGACGTTAACGTTTCGTGTCCGGTGACCCTTCCTCACTGGACCCGAAACATTAACTCTGTTTTCTCCTTCACA
>NW_025978545.1:0-6473 GCF_021869965.1 Rhincodon typus | reverse complement strand
TTTTCTGAAGAAGGGTCCAGACCCAAAACGGCAGCTTTCCTGCTCCTCTGATGCTGCCTGGCCTGCTGTGTTCATCCAGCTCCACACCTTGTTATCTCGGACTCCAGCATTGGTAGTTCCTACTATCTTTGGAAACTGATGGTGTTTGACAGTCCATGGTGCCAGAAGCTCAGCTCAGATTTGAATAGAATATAATGGTTATAGCTGACCTTTAGAGGTACTAACAAGAAGGGGGATGGTTTTAGTTGCTGGAGTTTGTGGGAGGGTTAATGACTAAACTTTGATCCCCAGTATTTAACTGGACACTTTGCATACTAAGAGACATTGGTGTTCTTTGTATTGCTGGCTAACATGACCACCCAAAACTAGGCCTACACAGAATTGGGCTGCGGGATCCAGAAAAATATTCATTTGGTCCAGTACCTGAACAACCATTTCCTGAAGGCCACTCTGATTATCTTCCTTTCCCAAGATTGGGAAGAATCACTCGTGAATACTTATTCAGGATTCTACAGGCATTTGTATCAATATTGCAAATGCTATGACTATTGATTCATGATTGTATACATACTCTAGTTGTAAGAGAGAGGAACTGATGTTAATTGGGAATAGTTTAGGCTACATACTTGAGAACCAGTTTCTGCCTGGGTTTGGCTGTGGAAAAAGAAATTGTGCTTAGGCCAAGCAAGTATTGTGAATAAACCTGTGTGAAGCTCCTGTTTTTTTTTGAAAGATGTATGTTTACCAGATGAATAATTTAGGTTTCAGTCATGTTTTGTTGTTTGAATATGAGTGCAGGAATGTAAGGAGTGCATCAAGGGTGCCCATGTCTAGCTAGTTTATATGCCATCTGAGTGGGGCTGTGTGCCTCTCGTGGAGGCTGTTGATTCTGGTGAGTTGGGCCTGGAGGTCATCCTCATGACTTGGATCGATTATGATCCTGTTGATCTATAAAGAATGTGAGAGCGATAATAGATGTACTTCATAGTGACCTCCATTAGGATCAACCGGGAGAGAAGTGATGGCAGATGAATAACCTGCTAGAGGATTTTGGGTCTTCCATCTGTCTGCTTCTAGAACAAAGGGTGCAGTGGCTTTCTGCAACGGTGCTAAATCACCTGCTTAGAGAGGTTATAGCTCAGGCTGTGGTGTACCTTCAAACCCAAGTGGCAGTCTTTTTCCCTTGAGACCCTGCAGCGTTACAACGGAGGGAAGTTATGCGTGGAACCACAGGATGTGGGACGGTTCCTTAATAAGTACTTTGTATTGGTATTCACAGAGGAGAAGGACATGACTGACGTTGAGGTTGGGGATGATTGTATGAATACTCCAGAGAATGTCAGTATATTAAAGGAGAAAGTTTGGGTATCCTGAATTGCATTAAGGTAGACCAGTCCCCAGGGCCGGATAGGATTTATCCCAGGTTGTTGCAAGAGGCAAGGGAAGAAATAGCTGGAGCATTAGCAGATATCTTCACACCCTCTTTGACCACAGGTGAGGTTTCAGAGGACTGGAAATTAGCCCATGTTATTCCCTTGTTTAAGAAAGGAAGCAGGGATAATTCAGGAAATTATAGGCTGGTGAGTCTGACAACTGTTGTGGGGAAGCTCTTGGCGAAGGTACTGAGGGACAAGATATATGAACATGTGAAAGAAAATGGACTAGTTCGTGACAGGCAGCATGGTTTTGTGTGGGGAAGATCATGTCTCACCAACCTGATCGAATTTTTTTGGAAGAGGTGACAAAGATAGTTGAGGGTAGAGCTGTGCATGTAGGTTATATGGACTTTAGTAAGACATTTGGTAGAGTCCCACGTACAAAAACTAAAATCACATGGGATTCGGTGGGCTGGCTAGATGGATACAAAACTGACTTGGTCATAGAAGACAGAGAGGGTAGTGGTGGAAGGGTGTTTTTCAGAATGGAAACTGGTAACTAGTGGTGTTCCACAGGGATCAGTCTTTGGTCCTCTGTTGTTTGTAGTATATGTAAATCATATCGAGGAAAATGTGGATGGCCTGATTAGTAACTTTGCAGATGACATGAAGATTAGGGGTGTTGCTAATAGTTCCAACGATTGTGAAAGGATACAACAGAATACAGGTAGATTGGTGACTTGGGCACAGAAATGGCAGATGGCGTTTAATCCAGACAAATGCGAGGTGATGCGTTTGGGAGGATCAAATTTAGGTGTGAATTATACTGTAAATGGCAGAACCCTTAGGAGCATTAACATTGAGACAGATCTGGGCTTGCAGGTCTACAGTTCACTAAAAGTGGCAACACAGGTGCCAAAGTGATTAAGAAGGCATATGGCATGCTTGCCTTCATTGGCTGGGGCCTGGAGTACAAGATTTGGCAAATCATGTTGCAGCTACATAAAACGTTTGTTAGGCCGCATTTGGTGTCTTGTGTGCAGTTTTGGTCGCCACGTTACCAGAAGGACGTGGAAGCTTTGGAGAGAGTGCAAAGAAGTTTCACCAGGATATTGCCCAGTCTTGAGGGAATAGGTTCTGAGGAAAGGTTAAAAAGACTAGGATTGTTTTCACTGGAAAGACGGCGGCTGAGAGGAGACCTGATAGAAGTCTACAAAATTTTGAAAGATGTAGATAGGGTGGATAGTCAGAGGCTTTTTCCCAGGGCTCAAGTTTCAATTACAGAGGGGCACCGGTTCAAGGGGAGAAGGCAACAGTTTAAGGGAGATGTGTGAGGAAAGTTTTTCATGCAGAGAGTGGTAGGAGCCTGCAATGCACTGCCAAAGGAGGTGGTGGAAGCAGACACATTGGTGACTTTAAGAGGCATCTGGATGGTTACGTGAATAGGGAGAGAATAGAGGGATACAGACCGAATAAGGGCAGAAGGTTTGTTTTTTTAGTTTAGTCGGGGCACGATGCTCGGCATAGGCTTGGAGGGCCAAAGGGCCTGTTCCTGTGCTGTACTTCTCTTTTGTTATCTGTACGTGGAGCAGCCAGATGCAATGGTTTCACTTGGTCAGCGATGTGGCTCAGTTTCAGCATGTAGGTCCTGTTTTTCTGAATCTGAGGTGTTCTCTGTGGCTCCTGGTGGAAGATGGAACAGGAACCAATCAGTGACTGGAATGTGGCTCCAACTGGATGTTGCAGCTCCTCTTTCTCATTAAGAGTTGGGGCTGCACCTAATTTTCTAGCTATACTTGAGTCCCATGCTCCTGAGTTAGAGGAGATTAGTTGATTCCGACCCCACCTCAAGGGCCGACCTAAGTTAACCATTGATGCATTCAAGCAGCAGGTAGTTGAGGGGCCTTTTGTACCAATGGCCTGCCTCTTTCATGGCTATGCCTGCATCTCTGTGTACCTGGAGAGGGAGCATGTATTATCTGCCAGCACACTGAAGGTCTTCTGTGATTGAGTACCTGGGCACGGTCAAAGTGCATCTGGATAATTTACCTAATTTGATTATTCAAGTTTCCAAGTCTTTAGTTCTTGTTACGTATACTTGTTGTCCTTTTCAAAGAAGAACCAGATTTTCTTAGTTGGATTAAATGGAGTATAGATAACATTTGATTTCCTTGCTTGTAATCTGTAACTATCTAAATAAATACATTTAAGTTATTTCTCACCACCAAGATTTTTGGACTTTTGCACTTTTTTCCCTGAGTAGAACAGCTGATTTCTGAAAACACACCTTTTCTGCAAAACCTTTAAAGTGCATTGGCCTGAATTGGATACAATATTCCCGCAGCAATCAATACAGTTTCAAGGGTTTGTAATAACCACCTCGCTGCATCACAAGATACAGAGACAAACAATTGAAAAACATTGATATCAAAGGAAACAAATATTTTGAAATTGAGTACAGGAAAAGCTCTGGAAATAGATGAAATAACAATAGAACATCTAAAATTCCTTGACATAGCAGAATTATAAATGACTGACAGGATTGTATATACTAAAGGATACATTTAAGGCTCTTGAGTAGATTTGTAGCTTGGGTTGTGGATGCTGTGGTTGGTTTGCTCGCCGTGCTGGTTCATTAGTTCACAGATGTTTCATTACCCTGCTGGGTAACATCATCAGTGCAGCCTCCGATGAAGCGCTGTTGTGTTTTCCAGTCTGGTATTTAGTCTCTGGGGTCCGTTGGAATTGGTTACCTTATTTCCGTTTTTTTTTTCTTCGTAGTGGTGTCTCTATAGAGTCTAATTCTGCGTGTTTATTGATAGCCTTCTTCTTGCCAGTGAGTACTGGTCATGTCTTATGTTGGACAGACAGGAAGGAAACTGGCCACAAGAATACATGAACACCAACTAGCAACAAAAAGACATGACCAGTACTCACTCACTCTCCATTCACACGGATCAGAACCACTAGTTCGATTGAGACAACATCAAGATCCTAGGACAGGTGAAAAAGAGACCAGCACGGGAATTTCTATAGGCTTTGTTCTCCACCAAGAAGGCCATCAATAAACATGTAGAATTAGACCCTATATATACACCACTGCGAAGAAAAAAAACGGATTTGAGGTAATCAAATCCAACGGACCCCAGAGTTTAAATACCAGGTGGGAAAACACAACAGCGCTTCATCGAAGGTTGCACTGATGATGTTACCCGGCGGGGTAATGAAACATCTGCAAACTAATGAATCAGCTTGGTGAGCGATCCAACCACAGTAAAAGATACATTCCAACTGACTTGAGTCACATTATACATTACATTAGGTTTCTTAGGTAACGATGGAATGCATTTTAGAACAACAAACTTTAATGAGTTATCTCATTTAAATAATCTTGAAAATCAAAATAGAAAAATGTAGTAATATATTTTAAGGAGAGATTGTTGAAATGCTTTCTAGATTTAGATTTGGTGTAGGAATATGAGATGCTATATTGAAGATAAAATGATATTTTATATTCATATATGTTTCATAGAAAATTTAAAAAGCATTCGATCATGTTTATCAACAAAGGTTAATAGATGTGTTGCTGAAATGTGATATAGACACTAAAGTTGAGACACTTTTCCAGACCCTGTACTGGGGCCCAAATAGTGATTATCGGACTAGAAATGGGGTAATCAGACATCTTTCAAGTAAAGAGTAGAGTATGAAAAAGGCTAAATTATCATCCAAGTTATTTAATCTGTACTCAGCACAAGCATTAAATGTGTTTCCATTTTTAAAAAGAAACGTAACATTTGCATCACATAAATGTCAGGCAATGACCATTTTTAATGAGAGAGTCTAATTATCACCCCTTGATATTCACTGATGTTACTGTCACTAAATCCCCCACTGTCAACATTCGGGAGGTTAGTATTGACCAGAAATTGAACTGGATTAGTCATTTAAATATAGTGACAACAAGGACAAGTCAGCGGCTGGGAATGCTGCAGCGATTTCCTCCCCTGGTTTCCCCAAAGGCCATCCTCTGCCAACAAGGCACAAGTCAGGAGTGTGATTGAAAACTCCTTACTTACCTGGATGAGTACAGCTCCAACGATACTCCAGGAACTTGACACCATCTAGGACAAATCTACTTGCTTGATTGGTATCACATTCATTCCCTCAACCACTGACACTCAGCAGTGTGTACCTTAGAAAGCACCTTCCAAACTCGTGTTCACTTCTATCTAGAAGGGTAAGGATAGCAGATAAATAGGAACACCACTATTTGCAAGTTCCCCAACAAGCCGTTCACTGTCCTGAATGGAAATGCGTTGCTGTTCCTTCAGTATCTCCAGGTCAAAATCCTGGACCTCCCACCCTGAAGGCACTGTGGGCCTACATGCAGCAAATGGACTTTTTTGAAGTGTTTGTTCATGGGATGTGGACCAGCATTAATTGCTCAAGTGTAGTTAAGAGTCACCTATGTTGCGGTGGGTCTGGAGTCGCACAGGCCAGATCTACTAAGGGTGGCAACATTCCTTCATGAAAAGACATTAATGGACCAGATGGAATTTTATAATGGGATAATCGACAGGTCACCATTAGGCTAGCTTTTTATTCCAGATTTTTATTGAATTCAAATTTCAATGGTGGGATTCAAACCCAGGTCATCAGGATATTAGCGATAGTAGGAACTGCAGATGCTGGAGAATCCGAGACAACAAGGTGCAGGGCTGGATGAACACAGCAGGCCAAGCAGCATCATAGGAGCAGAGAGGCTGACGTTTCGGGCCTAGACCCTTCATCAGAAAAGGGGGAGGGGAAGGGGGTTCTGAAATAAATAGGGAGAGAGTGGGAGGTGGATAGAAGATGGATAGGTGGAGAGGAAACAAACAGGTCGAAGAGGCGGGGATGGGGCCAGTAAAGGTGAGTGTAGGTGGGGAGTTAGGGAAGGGATAGGTCAGTCCAGGGAGGACGGACAGGTCAAGGGGGCGGGATGAGGTTAGTCGGTAGGAGATGGAGGTGCGGCTTGAGGTGGGAGGAGGGGATAGGTGGGAGGAAGAACAGGTTAGGGAGGCAGGGACGAGCTGGACTGGTTTTGGGATGCGG
>NW_025978544.1:5086-6473 GCF_021869965.1 Rhincodon typus | reverse complement strand
GAGAGTTTCAGCAGCAAATGAGCAGAGACGAGGAGGAGTCGGGTAATGTTACTGCGGTGGAAGTAGGCAGTCTCAATGATGGTAGGGATATGTGGTTGAAAACTCATCTCTGGATGAAATATTTCACCATGGTTATGACTTATTTGGTTCAGACTCCAGCAGTTGCCACAGAGGGTTTAGAATCAGTTGTGAGGCAGTAGAGTTTGTGTTGGGGAATGAAGATAAAGGCCTCGGTTTTGCCAGTTAGTTAATGGGAGGAAATTTCTCCTCCTCCAGGACTGGATGTCAGCAAAGTTTGGATGGTGTGTGACCTGGAGGGAACTTGGAGGTGGTGGTGTTCACACCCACCTGTTACCCTGCCCCTTCTCAGTGGTGGAGGCTGAGTGTTTAAAAGATTCTGACAGAGTTCTGGTCAAGTTGTAGGTGTCCAAAATCCCTCTCCTTCATTCCCTGTCTCCACACAGAAGCCAATGTCTTGTGAGAGATTGTCTCTGTCTCTGACTCTCTTGTTTTTTGTTTGATGTCAATTTCACAGGATATTAGAAGGAGAAGATTTTCAAACGCACCATCACACCAGGATCTGATGGAGTCGCCCATTTTATCACAAATGGAACATGATCAGATTTTAAACCTGGAAGTAAAAAGCTCCATTCACACTGGAGAGAAACTGTGTACGTGTTGTGTGTGTGGACAAGGCTTCAGCGAATCATCAGACCTCACAAACCACAAATGCAGTCACACGGGGGTGAAACTGTGGAAATGTGGGGATTGTGGGGAGGAATTCATTTCCGCATCTGGGCTGGAAACTCAACGACACAGTCACACCAGTAACAGGCCATTTACCTGCTCAGTGTGTCGGGAGGGATTCACTCGGTCATCTAGCCTGCTGGAACGCCAGCTCATTCACACTGACAAGAGACCATTTCAAAGCCCAGACTGTGGAAAATCCTTCAGAACATCCCGGAACCTGATGTCCCGTCAACTAGCTCGCATTAATGAGAGACCTTTTAAATGCCAAGACTGTGGAAAATGTTATAAAACATCTGGGAACTTGGTGTCCCATCAACACGTTCACACTAAAGAGAGACCCTTTAAATGCTGAGACTGGAAAATACTATAAAACATCTGGGGACCTGATGGCCCATCAAAGTGCTCATACGGAGGAGAGATCGTTTAAATGCCCAAACTGAGGGATGTGCTTTAAAAGTCCCAGGGACCTGATGTCGCATCAACTTGCTCACATTAATGAGAGACCTTTTAAATGCTCAGCCTGCAGGAAATGCTACAAAACCCCCTGGACCTGATATCCCACCAACATGTTCACTCTGAGAAGAGTCCATTCAGGTGCTCTCACTCTGGGACTGGGTACAGGTGATCATTTGACCTC
>NW_025978544.1:1844-4986 GCF_021869965.1 Rhincodon typus | reverse complement strand
GTTTGACCAGAATCACATAATAAGATGTTAGGGAGGTGACAAAATGTGTTATGGTCAGATTTGTTGTTTTGAAGGAGTATTTTCAAGTGCAAAACTGAGGCAGAGAAAAGGAGAGGTTTAGTAAGGAAATTTCACAGTTTGTGGCCTTGGCAGCTAAAGCTTGAGGGCACCAAATGTGAAACAGTTAAAATCAAGAATTTTCAGGAGGTTGGAATTGGAGATAATGCAGATATCTGGAAGGACATTTTTTTTAAAAAATGTCATTCTTGGGGTGGGGGTGGCCATTACTGGCTGGTTTAGCATTTACTGACCAGCCCTAATTGCTCTTGAGAGGGCTGGAGGCTGGAGGCTGGAGGACATTACAGAGCGAGATAGAGAGGAGACGATCAAGAGATTTGAACAAAAGGATGAAAAGTTTAAAATTTAGCTGCGTGAGCATGGGCCAGTTGGTGAACAAACCTTGTTGTGAACACTCATGCGGGCAGCAGAGTTTTGGATGGCCTCAGGATTACATCACCTGATGAGTAACCTATAACTCCTTCCCTTACAGCATTGTGAGAGCTGATGTGGGAAGATAAAGCTGTTAAGACAGCAGCACATGGTTGGGAGAATGAGCAATGGTAAAAATCTCATTTAGATACAGTCAATGGAAGGAAGGAAAAACCACTAAACAGAGCTCAAGGGCACCCAAAAATAGAGGCAGAGAAGTAAGACTAGTGCAGAGAGGGGAATGTGAGAGGATGGTGAGGAATGTGTAAGGATAGTTAAGTCCAGAGGTAACAAAGGAATGGACGAGAGTTTCAGCAGCAAATGAGCAGAGACTCGGAGGAGTCGGGTAATGTTACTGTGGTGGAAGTAGGCAGTCTCGATGGTAGGGATATGTGGTTGAAAACTCATCTCTGGATGAAACATTTCACCATGGTTATGACTTGTTTAGTTCAGACTCCAGCAGTTGCCACAGAGGGTTTAGAATCAGTTGTGAGGCAGTAGAGTTTGTGTTGGGGAATGAAGATAAAGGCCTCGGTTTTGCCAGTTAGTTAATGGGAGGAAATTTCTGCTCCACCAGGACTGGATGTCAGCAATGTTTGGATGGTGTGTGACCTGGAGGGAACTTGGAGGTGTTGGTGTTCACATCCACCTGTTACCCTGCCCCTTCTCAGTGGTGGAGGCTGAGTGTTTAAAAGATTCTGAGAGTTCTGGTCAAGTTGTAGGTGTCCAAAATCCCTCTCCTTCATTCCCTATCTCCACACAGAAGCCAACGTCTTGTGAGAGATTGTCTCTGTCTCTCTTGTTTTTTGTTTGATGTCCATTTCACAGGATATTAGAAGGAGAAGATTTTCAAGCGCACCATCACACCAGGATCTGATGGAGTCGCCCATTTTATCACAAATGGAACATGATCAGATTTTAAACCTGGAAGGAAAAGGCTCCATTCACACTGGAGAGAAACTGTATACGTGTTGTGTGTGTGTGGACAAGGCTTCAGCGAATCATCAGACCTCACAAACCACAAATGCAGTCACACTGGGGTGAAACTGTGGAAATGTGGGGATTGTGGGGAGGAATTCATTTCCGCATCTGGGCTGGAAACTCAAGACGCAGTCACCCCAGTAACAGGCCACTTACCTGCTCAGTGTGTAGGGAGGGATTCACTCAGTCACCTAGCCTGCTGGAACGCCAGCTCATTCACACTGACAAGAGACCATTTCAAAGCCCAGACTGTGGAAAATGCTTCAGAACATCCCGGAACCTGATGTCCCGTCAACGAGCTCGCATTAATGAGAGACCTTTTAAATGCCAAGACTGTGGAAAATGTTATAAAACATCTGGGAACTTGGTGTCCCATCAACACGTTCACACTAAAGAGAGACCCTTTAAATGCTGAGACTGGAAAATACTATAAAACATCTGGGGACCTGATGGCCCATCAAAGTGCTCACACGGAGGAGAGATCGTTTAAATGCCCAAACTGAGGGATGTGCTTGAAAAGTCCCAGGGACCTGATGTCGCATCAACTTGCTCACATTAATGAGAGACCTTTTAAATGCTCAGCCTGCAGGAAATACTACAAAACCCCCTGGACCTGATATCCCACCAACACGTTCACTCTGAGAAGAGACCATTCAGGTGCTCTCACTCTGGGACTGGGTACAGGTGATCATTTGACCTCACAGAGCACCAGCAAGTTCATACTGGGAAGAGACCATTCAGCTGCTCCGAGTGTGGGAGGGGATTCAGTCGGTCGTCCAACTTGCTGAGACACCAGCAAGTTCACACTGCGGAGAGATCTTTTAAATGCCCAGACTGCGGGAAGTGCTACAGAAGCTCCTGGGAACTGAATTGTCATCAACATGTTCACACTGAGGAGAGACCTTAAAAATGCTTAGACTATAGGAATCCCTGTGCAAGTTCTTGGGTACGGTTTTATCATCGTGTTCACATTGAGGAGAGATCTTTCAAATGTCTAGTCTGTGGGAAGTGCTATTGAAGTTCTATCGAATTGATGTCCCATCAACATTCTCACATGATGAGGCACCTTTTCGGATGCTTTCATTGTGGGACTGGGTTCAGGCGATCATCTCAACTCTCAGTAAACCAGTGAGTTCACACTGGGTGGAAATCATTTACCTGCTGCATGTGAGGAAAAAACAGTTGGGTCACTCATCGGCCCTGCTGAGACAGCAGAGAGTCACCCTGGGGGACAGACCGTTCACCTGCTCTGTGTGGGGGAAGGAATTCACTCACTTATCAATCCTGCTGAGACAACATAGAGTTCACAGATCTCAACGGTAATTGGACTTTGCAGTTCATCACATTCAGGACTGAAAGCAAAGTTTTAATATTCTGGATAAAAGGCAAATAAATTAGCTTTGTATTAAACACAGTGTGGCAGGTCACTGTAAGGATGTGATCATGGAGTACTTGGAAGAGTCAGCATGGCTTCACCAAGGGGGCTTCATGCCTGACAAATCTGATGGGATTCTTTGAGGAGGTACTGAACAACTTGGACGAAGGGGAGCCAGTGGATGTAGTCTGTTGGATCTTCAGAAGGCATTGACTAGGTGCCGTACAGGAAGCTGCTAAATAAGGTAAGGGTCCATGGTGTTAGGGACAAAGTACTGGCATGGATTGAGGATTGGCT
>NW_025978544.1:0-1744 GCF_021869965.1 Rhincodon typus | reverse complement strand
ATATTAAATCTGAAAGAAACCTATATGCTTTAATAAGGAGCAAGTACTGTTTTTATAGTACTGTGTCTGAGCACGTGAAGTCAATGGATTTCAGCACTTCCTCCTGTTTGGTTTCATCCCTGATGTAAAACTTTCACTGATTCTGACAGAGCTATCCCCTTTATGTCTTTTAATGTCAGGAATTCACGTTCATTTTAAGACACGTTTATTTTTCGACAGGAAAAATAAAATCCTCATTCCTATTTCGGAATCAAACCAAGAACACAGCAGTTGCAATGCTGAATCCCAAAAAGGAAAGTGCGCACAATTCTTGCAACTTTTTGTCTTGAAACTGCTTTTGACCTTTCGTTTCAGTTGCAAAACGTTAGTCAGTGAGATTTTAACACCACGGAGAAAGACCCTTCAGCCCATTATATCTGGGCCAGTCATCAAATATCTCACTTCTAAACCCAGTTTCCAGCACTTGGCACTTCACCTCATTTGCTCTGATGTTTCAAGTGCTCATCCAAATATGTAGTCAATGTTTGAGGGCATCAGTGGAACAAAAACACTTTCTTCAACAAACGACAGGAAGCATTGCTGTTTGCTACAATATGAAATCTACATTTTCCTCTTTTAAGACAGCTTTGAAAGCCAAACTCTTTCTCAGAGCCGTTTGCCAGTTTTCCTCATGATGCCAACAGTGTAGAATAAAATCCCACACCGCCTGAGGTTACAACTGATGACTCTCGACTTTCAACCTCTCTGCTGACATGAGATGTGGTGTCCCTCAGGTTAAACCACCACCAGTTTTGTCTCTCTAATAAGAAAGCAGCCCGGTGACCCAGAATGTGTGTGGCGACTCAGTGTCAGACTTTGTGATATTATATCCCTGGGATGCAAAAGGCACGTTTTATACTTTATAAAATGTATAATACATGTCAGTTGTCCTGGTAAGAAGTAAAGAGAAAGATTGCTTGTACACATTACGACAAATAAAATTCAGTCTTTCCAGTGGTGGGCACTTAACCCAGAATTCCGAGCGCTATGCACTGCATTGCTTATCACTGCGCAGGCTCAGTATGTTCCCGCGTGACCACGGTCTAGAGCATGCGCAGTGGGAGCGACCCTGAGCAGCCGCAGTCCTTTTCCTCGGCTCCACAAAAGGTAACAATGAGGCGGAACGGAGGAGGCGATAGACCGGGCGGTTAGACGGAGAGGCTTTCTAAACACTTTGTGAATGTGACAGACCCCGCATAAAGAAACTATCATTCCCCGTTTCGTAAAATGTCAAAATCGAGGCTCTCTCTCAAAGGCAGGCCGTGGGTAAAGGCCGCCATATTTGTAGGAGTTTAAAGGGCAGCAGGGCGCATATGCGGTTATCCTGGGCCAGCGGAGCGAATGTTGTGAATACCTCTCCTGGACTGACAGGAATGGAGTTTTTATAAACTGCTTTTACAGGGAGTCAGGAGGGGAGCATTTACATGCAGCAACCTCCAAATCAAAGAAATATTTGCTTCTTCTGAAATTGTGTCCCAGACTAACTGAGATGGCTTTTGTAAATTTTTTTTACAGCACCTCAGAAGAGGATTTGCAGATCGGTAACTCAAACCAAATGATCTAAGCATGCCTTTTTTTTTTTAATTCATTCAGCACTGGATATTATTGGCCTTTAAAGGTAGGTATTGAGTAAAATAAAAGTAGCATAAAATTCCTTCTTGCATCTCCCAGTAACTATTGCCCAATATCTTAAATCTGTGTACCA
>NW_025978543.1:0-6475 GCF_021869965.1 Rhincodon typus | reverse complement strand
TAGAGCTGGATGAACACAGCAGGCCGAGCAGGAAGACTGACGTTTCGAGCCTAGACTCTTCTGAAGAAGGGTCTAGGCCCGAAACGTCAGCCTTCCTGCTCCTCTGATGCTGCTTGGCCTGCTGTGTTCATCCGGCTCGACACCTTGTTATCTCAGATTCCCCAGCATCTGCAGTTCCTATTATCTCTCTTCAAATTCTTTATTGACTTAATTAACACGTATTATGCTTAAGATCCTAGTTATAACCCTAAAATATTAGACAAGTAAAGTTCCTGACAATGATGACCCTCCCTCAGATCAAGTATAGTAAACCTCTCTGTTGAGCACCACTCAGAAAATGCACTGGCCAACAAGATAATACATTCCAGATGGGGAAGTTCCAATATCCATTAACAAGAGTGGCTTTTTGGACGTACTTAACCAAACTAACCAAGTCCTGAAGAAGACAGCTGCTAGACTTGGCTTCTGCAGGTGGCAAATGAACAAGTTCTTTGAAAAATATTGAATAGTTCTCCAAATTTGCAGTTGACACAAAAATAGGTGGTAAGGCCAGTGGTGAGAATGACAGTCTGCAGAGGGATATAGGCAGGTTAAGCGAGTAGGTATAAATAGGCATGTGGAACATAATGTGGGAAAACGTGAGGTCATGGAATTTTGGCAGGAAGAAAGAGAGGAGCTGGATATTATTTAGGTGGAGAAATATTGCAGAAAGCTACTGAATGGAGGGACTTGGGAGACCTCATCCATGAATCTCAAAAAACCTAGCATCCAAGTTCAGTGGCTAATAGGGAAGGCAAATGAAATGTTAGCTTTTATTTCAAAAGGAATAGTATATAAAAAGTTGGGAGATTTTGCTAAAACTATACAAGGCACTGCTCAGACCACAGCTGGAATACAGTAAGCAGTTTTTGGCTCCTTATCTAAAGAAATATACACTGCATTGGAGGCAGTCCAGAGAAGATTTACTAGTCTGATACCAGGTATGGAAGGATTGTGTTATGGAGGAGAAGTTGAGCAGGTTGGGCCTGTGCTCATTGTAATATAGAAGAATATCATAAAAACTTATTGAAACACGCATAATTCATAGAGGACTTGACAGGGTAGATGTGGATAGGTTATTCCCTTGTGTGGAAGAGTCCAGAACTGAAAGGCATAATTTCAACAAGGGGTTTCACATTTACAGAGATGAAGAGGAATTTCTTCTGAGGGTTGTGGATCTGTAGAATTTATCAGAGGGCTATCGAGATTGGGTCAAGCAGATTCAAGTTGAGAATCAAGGGTATGGAGTTAAAAAAAAGCTGGAAAGTAGATTTGAGGATAAGATCAGTCATAACCTCATAGAATGGCAACTCAATGGGTTGAATGGCCTACTTTTGCTCCTACATCGTATGGTCATCCTCGCCAACTGACTGGTCACTACACTACTATCCATGATGGTATTGTCTGCACAGAAACAGTGACAAAAGTGCCATTTTCACAATGAGGACACCCCTATCACATTATTCAGCAGTGGGAATGTTGAACATCAAATCACCACAAAAACAGGGTATTACCATATTGCGCATAGCAAACTCCCAAAAACCACAAAGCTGCTATTACTTCTACATTATGACAGGCACTATACTACACACAGACTTTTGAGTCATCCAGTGGTGAAGAAAAGTGCACTATAAACACAATTCCTTTTTATTGATACCAGCTTTGCAATTCTAATTTTTGAAAAAAAGTTATTTAGCTTTATTCAGCTTGTTCAATTGTTATTGTGCAATATGAACTGATGTCTCTGGATGAATACAAAAACAAAGTTGCTGGAAAAGCTCAGCAGGTCTGGCAGCATCTGTGAAGAAAAATCACAGTTAACGTTTCGGGTTCGCCGGTGACCTTTACTCTGGATGGATAGGCCAGTCACACAATCATTATGTTGCTGTAGCCTAGACATTATACACATAGTTACCGGTAATACTTGCTAAACCAGCTGGTGTCTCTATGACAAGGATTTACATTGTTAAACATTTCTGAAGTTCTCAATAGTAACACAACACTTTTCCATAAGAATACATATTATTAACAAAAAATACATTTAATATTTTGAGAAAAATGGTAATTATAAACTTGTACAGTTTTTAAAAAATCTGAATCCATGGAATGCTGGAAACATCCTTATCCTTTGTGAAATCAGAAACTTGGCAGCAGTGGAACTTATTTTTAAAGTTCTCTCACTGCAGACATATTTCTCCACAAGAATTAAGAACTGTCATTCATTTGATCAAGTCTGCTCTGCAATTCAATACTACAGTTGATCTGCTTGTGGGCCATAGCTCCATTTTCCTGAGTGTAAAACACCCACACACACACACACACACCTCTTGCTGATCAAATGTAGCTTTGACTTCATTCAATACTCCAGCCTCCACTGTCCTCTGTGGAAGAGAATCCGACATACCCATAACCTTTTAAGGCAAAAAAAGCACCTTTTTTCATTTAAAGTGTACGATGAGAGCTCCCATT
Source organism: Rhincodon typus (assembly GCF_021869965.1). Classification (NCBI taxonomy): domain Eukaryota; kingdom Metazoa; phylum Chordata; class Chondrichthyes; order Orectolobiformes; family Rhincodontidae; genus Rhincodon; species Rhincodon typus. The sequence continues at coordinate 3,967 of NW_025978543.1, read as the reverse complement.
TAAAACGGTCTTATCTCTGAACTCCCCAACTAGGATGTCATTGGCTAGACTAGCATTCATTACACATCCCTGATTAAGAGTCAACCTCATTTCTGTGGGTCACATGTAGGCCAGGCCAGGTAAGGATGGCAGTTTCCTTCCCTGAAGAACAATAATGTAGCAGATGGGACTTTTCCCTGACAATCAACAACAGCTCATGGTCACCATTACACTCTTATTTCAAGTTCCACTACCTGTTGTGATGGGTCTTTTACCCATGGTCCCAGAGCATTACCTGGGTCTCTGGATTAATAGTCTAGCTGCAACACTGAGGATATCACCTCCCCTAACCTTACATCGATATCCTGGATCACTGATCCATCCACCAAGGGAAAAAGTTACTTCCTACTACACTTCTTATGCTCATTCAAACGTTATACATTTCAATCATGTCCCTTCTCAATAGACTGGGGTTGTTTTCAATCTCTTCATAACCAAACCTCTGCAGCCCAGGCAACATCCTCCTAATTCTCCTCAGTACCCCGTCCAGTGCAATCACATCCCTCCTATAAAAGTGGATTCCAGAACTGCACACGATATTCTAGCAGTGGCCTAACCAACTTTTTAAACAGTTCCAACATTACCTCCCTGCTATCAAACTTTATGCCTCAGCTAAAGTCAAGTATCTTAACTAACATATCTACCTTTATTTCTACTTTAAGGGACTAGTGGAAATGTGCACACCAAGGTCCAGCTGATCCTCAGTGGTTCCCAAGATGCTACCATTTATTACGTTCCCTTGTTCAGTTTGTTCTGCCAGAGTGTATCACCTCTCACCTATGTGGACTGAATTCCATTTCCCACTGAGTCCCTATCTGACCAGTCCATCTATACCTACCTGTAACCCAAGGATACCCTCCTCACTATTTATCATCCCACCAATTTTCATATCATCCACAACTTTACTGACCTACCTTCCTACTTAAGTTTAAATAATTCCTATATACCACAAACAGCAACGGTCCCAACGTTAATCCTTGTGGAACACTACTGGACTGAGGTTTCTGGTCACAACACCTCTTAACCGTTAGCCTTTGCTTCCTGGTATCCAGCTACTGTGGATCCAATTTGCCAAAATTTCCTTGGATCCCATGTGCTCTTGCCCTCACTATCATGTGGGACCATGTCAAAAGTTCTGAAGTTCAAGTAGACTGTGCCAAATACATTACCGTCGTCTACACAACTGGTCAGCTCTGAGGAATTCAATCAACTTGGGTCAAATATGATCTCTCCTTAATGAAACCATACTGACTGTTCTTTATTAACCCCAAATAATTCTGTCCCTCAGTATTGCTTCCAATAGTTGATAAAGGTACAAGGGTTGGTGCTGTTCATTGCATAATTCTTGAATTTGCCTTACAGATCTCATCTCCAAATAGCAGAATCTTCCAACTAATGTTTTTCATAAACTTACATCTGCTGTAGTCCTGGACTGCACCAAGGAACAAGAGACGGAATTGCTTAAACATGCCAACTCAGGCTATAATTTTGCCTTCACTCCAAGCCCCAAAGATGAAAATACCACCTTTATTAGTTATGGATTGCTTTTGGAGAATTTTGAAATTCATGGAATTATATAGCAAAGAAAGAGGCCATCCACTTCTGTGGGGAGCTCAAAAGAGCTATTCAAATGGCATTTCTACTCTCCTGCTTCTTCACAATGACCCTGCAGATTACTCCTTTTCGAGTATCCACTTGATTCACTTATGATGGTTGGCATTAATCTGGTTTCGAATTCCTTGCGACATAATTAGTTTTAAATCTTAATTCAATACAGATGCTTTTGGTCAATCATTATAAATCCTTCTGAATGCCTTCTGGTTACTCACAAAAGTGGAGATAGTTTGTTCCCCCCTGCATTCCTCAATAATTTGAATAGCTCTCCTGAATCATTCCTTAAAAGTATCCAGTACAAACAGTAAACCTAACAATCTAAGATCAATACACGAGTCGTCAGAGTATAACATCTTCAGTAATATCTCTAATACATTCAGAGTCATACAGCACGGAAACAGACCCTTCAGTCCATGTTGGAGTACTATATGTAGGTCTGGTCACCCTGCTACAGGAAGGATGTTATTAAATTGGAGAGGGTGCAGAAAAAATTAACAAGGATGTTACCAGGGCTGGAGGGTTTGAGTTATGAGAAGCTGGATAAGCTTGGACTTTTTTTAAAAACTGAAGCGTAGGAGGTCAAGGAGTGACCTTACAGAAGTTTACGAGACCATGACAGCTATAGGTAAGGTGAATAGCAAAAGCTCTTTTCTCCAGGGTGGGGGAGTTCAAAAGTACAGGGCGTATTTTTAAGGTGAGAGGAGAAAGCCTTAAAAGGGACCTAAGGGGCAACTACTTCCACAGAGGGTCGATGGTGTGTGGAATGATCTGCCAGAGGAAGTATTAGATGCAGGTACAGTTACAACATTTAAAAGACATTTGGATAGGTACATGATGGATGAAAGGTTTAGAGGGATAAGGGCCAAATGGGACTAGTTTAGTTTGGGAGATTTGTCATATACCTAATTCTTCAGCAAATTCTCACAATAGCAATAGGTTTGCAGGAACATTTTTTTTGCATTCAAAAGTCTGGTGCGTTTAACATTTACCTACGTCTTTACACTTTCTCACAGTATCTCAAATGATTCCTACATCATTGTGCAAAGGGAAGAACTAAAATGGAAAGAAAAAACAAAACTGCATTTGCACCTTTTCTGACCTCAGTACATCACAAAGCATTCCAGTGGCAACTTTTGAAGTACCATTGATGTCGGGACCGAAGGAATCTTTAAAACCAATACACACAAGATTTCATAAACAGGAATGAAAGACACATTATCCATTTTGGTTGTGGGATACCTCCAGAACTTCCAATTCCCCGGTCCCCAACATCTCATCTTTACCATGGACGGCCAGTCCCTATACACCTGCACTCCCCATACAGATGGCCGAAAGGCCCTCCGCTTCTTCCTGTCCCGCAGGCCCGACCAGTCCCCCTCCACTGACACCCTCATCCGCTTAGCCGAACTCGTCCTCACCCTCAACAACTTCTCTTTCAATTCCTCCCACTTCATACAGACGAAGGGGGTGGCCATGGATACCCGCATGGGCCCAAGCTATGCCCGCCTCTTTGTAGGTTACGTGGAACAATCTCTCTTCCGTATCTACACTGGCCCTAAACCCCACCTCTTCCTCCGCTACATTGATGACTGTATCGGCGCCGCCTCGTGCTCCCATGAGGAGCTCGAACAGTTCATCCACTTCACCAACACCATCCACCCCAACCTTAAGTTCACCTGGACCATCTCTAGTCCTCTCACCTTCCTGGATCTCTCCATCTCCATCTCGGGCAACCACCTCAAAACTGATATCCATTTCAAGCCCACCAACTCCCACAGCTACCTAGAATACACCTCCTCCCATCCACCTTCCTGCAAAAATGCCATCCCCTATTCCCAATTCCTTCGCCTCCGCTGCATCTGCTCCCAGGATCAGGCATTCCACTCCCGTACATCTCAGATGTCCTCGTTTTTCAAGGACCGCAACTTCCCCCCGCCTCAGTGGTTGAGAATGCCCTCGACCGTGTCTCCCGCATTTCCTGCAACTCATCCCTCACACCCCGTCCACGCAATGACAACCAAAAAAGAATACCCCTCGTCCTCACGTACCACCCCACCAACCTCCAGATCCAACGCATCATCCTCCGACACTTCCGCCATCTGCAATCCGACCCCACCACCAAAGACAGTTTTCCCTCCCCACCCTTATCTGCTTTCCGGAGGGACCACTCTCTCAGCGACTCCCTTATCCGCTCCACACTCCCCTCCAGCCCCACCACACCTGGCACTTTTCCCCGCAACCGCAGGAAGTGCTACACCTGCCCCCACACCTCCTCCCTCACCCCCATCCCAGGCCCCAAGAAGACTTTCCACAT
>NW_025978542.1:0-6476 GCF_021869965.1 Rhincodon typus | reverse complement strand
GCTCCAGAAAATCTCTCCTAATATTAAATGTGGCTTCATCTGAGGATTTGCTGTATTACCTCTGGCTTATTCATGAGTTAACCTATCTGTATTCGACCTGAAATCATAATTTTCCTTCCAGATTCTTTTTCGCTTATTAATGGAATAGACATTAATGCAGTTAACTGCAACATAAAATACACAGACAGAGGTACACAACGAGAGTGCTAGATGTACAACTGGGTATTAATGCAAACAAATCCACGTAAATACAAGAAACCCCAACTATTCGACCCCGTTCAGCCATTTCGTTCGCGTCCCCGCCTACATCTAATAATTGTTCACTCCCTTGTTTAGCAAGAATGGATCTGCCACTGCCTTACAAAAAGGTATTAACATATTCTGCTTCAAAGGATTTTGATCAAGAGAGCTTCAAAGACTACAAGCCAGCAGATATTCTTAACTTACTTTTGTGTTCAATGGGCAAATCCTGATTTCTCAACTGTCACCAGTAATTGCAAAAGAGGAAAAGCGTTTTCCTCATTTACTATGTCCGGGTGATTCATGTTCTGTGGATTTGAATGAAGCTCCCAGCACTTGTTCAAATTCAAGTTTGTCTCAGCCTATCCTGCCCAAACGTTGCTCGTTAATCGTCTCATAAATCTTCCCTGAACTTCTACCATCGTAATTCCATCCTCCCGTCCATAACGATCATCCATCTGCAAAGTCTGCTGATGCGGCCTCATTCAATGTACTGTATACATGTATCATGATCTTTGTACTTTTGTTTTCAACTCCACTCGTACTAAACCGTAACAGTCTGTTCGTTTTCCAAGAGAATTGCTGTTCCTGTATTCTCACCTTTTGCGATTCATGCACAAGGAAATTTTGCTGCCTCTGCATCACTGTTTCTACTTTACAATTCCTGAAGTAATAGACATATTCAGAATTTAGACGTGATACTCCAATTGATACAACTTTACCATTCACTTAACCGTTATCTGGCTATTTGTAACTTCCTCGTGTCCTATTTCCAGTGAACAATCCTCCTTATCAATGTGTTTTCAGCATGTTATCAACAATTCTTTTCGCCATTTAACTCAAGTCATTTAAAACTGCAGAGCCTTAGGCCGCATTACTGATCACTTGCCATATGGCTCATTGAAATCTTGGCAATCAGAAAAGCACCAAGTTATGTTTGTTCTTTCGACTACATAAGCTAGCCAAAGTCGATCTGTTTCAATGTCGCACCACATCACTCTAAACTTTAAAATTCTGCAACAAACTTTGATGTGACACTTCATTCATTGTACTTTCGGAATACTGATGGAACATTAGCCATGTTTACAAGGCGTTTTGAATACAGGTGCAGTGAAGCCTTTAAAAAAATTGTATAAGGGCTTGCTTATACTGTAACTGATGCACGATTTGCAGTCACGGTCACCTTATCTCAGTAAAGACATTCCTACCAGACAGGGAGTGCCACAAAAGTTTACCAGACTTTGATCATCGATGATCGTATTGAATCACACAACAAGCTCGGTGATCTGAATAACCTTCTCCTCGTCTCTATTTTCCTAGGTTTCTATTATTCCTTGTTATCTCGGTGCGGCTGCTGCTTTATCAACTGTATAAGTTCATTTATCAAAATTCTACAATGAACTGCAGGCATGATTTTTCCATTCCAAAGTAATATGGATTCCACCTGATAGTTTCGAAGTTCTGTGGTAGTAGTTCCTTAATAATAGGTCTTAGCATATTACTTATGCCAGACGTTAAGTTAACTGGCAAGCAGTTTTCTGTTTTCTGTATCGTCCCCTTTTAATAAATAACTTCAATTCACAACTTTCCAATCTACTGGAAAATTTCCTGAATCTCGGGAATTCTGGATAATAAAAACTAACTCATGAAATATTTCTCGAGTCACTTCTATTAATATCTCAGCATAGAGCTCACGCAACAAAGAACTCCAGCTATTTGCTCAGGAACATTTCACTAACCGTTATAATTTTATTGCTATCTTAAACGTATTTTCGTTTTCCTTTTTACCAGTTACTTCTGGTGTCTTACTGATATCTTCTGTCGAAAGGGTTGTACTAAAGTACCTTCAATTAATTGTCCATCTTCTCATTGTTACCAGTTTCACTAACTATAGATTTAAAGTAAATGAACATGACCTCTGTCTGTTTAATCTTCTTAGATAAGTTTCATTTTTACTCTGATATGTTCTTCATTGTTTAACTTTTAATGTTCAACTTTTCTGTATTCTGTCCAATCGTCTGACCTGTCACCGCTGCACTAATATAGATTTCCTTTGAGTTAGGTGCTGTTGATTTATTTTTAACCATCGATTGTGACACTTTCTCTTGGTTTTTGTTTTCTCACTTTGCAGAAATCATCTGTGCGCTATATTCTGAAATATGTCCTTAAATTTCTGTTATTGCACCGTTGTTCATGATTCCCTTAAATGATTTACAGGCTCAATGTAATTCGTTCTGCTTTCGTGCGATCACAGTTATCCTTATTTCATTTGACAATACTCGACTTAAGCTCATTCTTTCTGACCTCAGAACAAATGCAAAATTCGTGAGGTGTTCGCTGCTACCTTAGGTAGTAATTAAATTCTTAGGGAGCAAGTTATTGCAGTTTTGTGGCATGGCACCAGATCCAGGAAACCTTTCCTTTTTCTGTCAGAAATTTATCTATTTCTCTTACTCAAATAGACAAGGTCTATGTCTGACTGCCCAAAACCAAAAATATCTTACTTCTTCGTGAAATCTTATGTGAATGAAAAGAAGAGAACGCCAAAATATTACCAGAGGAAATTTCAACGGCAGATAGACCTGTTCACTAATGCAAGCTGTCCTTTCTTTTTACCTGAGATAGCGCTAAACTTCCCTAAAGTTTTCTATTTTTAATCAGAAGTTTGAGAGCGAATCTACTTATTATCTTTTAGCCCCCTTTTTTCAGTGCTGACACTCAGTTTTTTTTTTTCTCTCGCAGTTAACATCGTGTAGTTTAAATACTCTTATGCGTTATATGTTGTATTGTTAAAAACAAAAAGGGAATGGAGTTGAACACAATGTTAAGACCAACAGCAATCTGCAAGTTTGTTCCTGAGGCTGACAGTGTGCGTTCACCCTCACAAGCAGGAAGTTTGTTTGCGCTGATAACATGAAGGTGACTCCTGTTGTATCATTCCTATCTGACACACAACTTCCTGTTTCTCTGTGCCGGTGGCAAGCCACACATGTCACTTTTGATCAGAAAATAAATCTAGAGAACAATCTGGAGGAAACATCTGCCAAGGTGGCCTATATTTGGACAGACAGTACGTGGGCAGTCATCGATCACAGTGAAGTGACATGGACAAGTCGACTTGTTGTGGTCTGTTTAAAGGTCGCTTCCAGGACGTTGTTGGACGAGTCTCTGGACAATGTACTAAACTCGTTCGGTTCTCTACATTCTGGAGCACATAGATTGCACCTTTAATGTTTTGATCTTTGCATTTTTTGTTCCTGTCTTTCTTTCGATTTAATGTTCCTTTGATCAGTTTTAGATTCTGTATCCATCATGTACTCATCCCGATATAATCTGTTTGATCTCATCCTGATATTTTACTAAACTAGACAAGGGCAAAAAATACATTATTTTGCACAGATAGTTGTGTCGTTGCGTCAGATAACAGAAAGAATATATAGAGGGAACCCCTTTTCTGCAGCGACCCTGACCATCATCAGATTCAAACAAAAGCCACAGGTGAGGGACAGTGGCTCAGTGATAAGCACTGCCAGTAGTGCCAAGGCCTCGCATTCGATTCCATCTTCAGGCGACTGAAAACGTGGAGTCTACACGTTTTCGCTATTTCTGCCAGCTGCTCCAGTTTCATCCCACAGCCCAAAGATATGCGAGTTGGGTCGATCAGCCATTCTAAATTACTCATAGTGTCCAGGAATGTGTAGGTTATCTGTGTTAGCTATGGGAAGTTTGAGGGTGGGGCGCCCTTGAGAGAGTCGCTGTGGACTCCGTGGGTCAAATAGGCTGATTCCACTCTCTAAGGATTCTACTGTATTCTAATTTCATAATTTGGAAATCCTCTCTCTTTGAAATAGCTTGTTGTAAAGGTTGATTATTGTCTGAATTCTTTCAGAAACCATGACTGTTTAAAAATTCCTACTTTGAACAAAGTTTCAAATGTTATTAAAATTGTGATACTGACATTTCCTTCGGTCAGCGTCTGGTGTTTAATCTTTTACACACTTGGTCGGGAAGTACAGAGTCCTTCCACAACTCTGAGGCGAGAAAGAATGCTTTCTTAAGTAACGGGCTGGCATTTGAGATCTTCTCTTCTCCACAGGAAAACATCCCTTTGTTGTATGGACATGCTGCAAAGAGAAAATCTGTCTTTCATTCCCTTCACCTTATCTCACTATGAAAGAAAATGCAAGACAAATCAAATCAGAATTAATTATACTATACCCTACCAGCGTGAACTTTTACCCACAATGGAAATCAACTCTGGACCTAATAATAAACCTCATGCATGACTATGCATCCAAATTCTTGAATATGGTCGAATCTGTTTCCAGCTTTTAATGTCCTTGTAAAAAGGCTACCAAGCACATCTTCTGGAGAAATGAAATGTCAGAAACGGAAGTATTCATTGTTTAAATTAAGTGACGCCAATTTTGCTGAAGAGTCGGTGCTTTATTTCCTTCAGAGATGTCGCCTGATCTGCAGATTAAAATACAATATTTTCTGTTTTTATTTTCCAGCATTAAAATAATTCCATTCCATTCATGTTGAAACAGCATTTGACTCGATTATTCGGCGCTCCAAAAGATGATATCAATGGGTCCTGACTCTCATACATAATTATATCAGGCAGAATCTTGACTTGATTGCACTAAACACTGACTTTGACTTCATTGCACTGTATTCTGTGATATGTTAAGTCATGCATTGAGAATTCTCTGTCGGGTATTTCTCCAGAAAACATTGTGTTTGTTCCAAGAAACTTCCCTGTTACGTGTGTCCACTCTTATTGTGTCAGAATCTATCACTGTATTGGCGACGGTAAAATCAAAACTTCGTCTCAGACGTGACAACAAATGTTTATTATGATTAATGAAAACTTTGTCTTTGTCAGATTTTAACAGGTAAGAAGTTTGAGACAAAGGTAGAAAATGACTCTGCCTCTTTTACTACTCCCGCCCCCCCCACAAAGACATGTTTCAGTTGTAATTTTACACAGTACGTATTCAACTATAATTGCACAACGACTTGTCCCTTCCAAATATATATATATATATATATATATATATATGTATGTATATATGGCCCTTACTCTTTTATTTCTGGTGAGGGCTGTGTCATTTATTTTCTTTTCTGCAACCGTAATTTCATAACATTGCTGAACTAGTGAACATTTGTTGCTAATCAACACTAGATCCTGCTGTTGCACTTAGTAGTAGTTAGCATCTTCTTTACATTACCCGAGATCCACTCCCTTTGAATACGTAATTCGTCTTTATCTTCTTTTATGTCACACCGAATTCTATTGTTATTATGAGCGTATTGACAAACTTTTCTGCTCATATTACACCAGACCCAGACCTGTTTAACCAACGATCGCACAGAACAAACAATGACAGTTGAGTCAACGTTAAAACAAAACGTGGAATACTTTCAGTTGACATTCCGAATACTTGGATAATAATAATATAAATCATGCAGTTAATATAAAAACTGCCGATAACAGGCTTTAAAAAAAACAACGAAAGTAGAGCCTCTTGTAACATATGTTGCATAGAAAAAGCAGATGGTGATTTTGATTCACATCTCGGAAAGTCATAGTGTAATATTTTCCATGACATGATTCAGCATAGTCTTACATAAGGAGACCAAATCAAATATAAAGAGGATTTTGGTTCAATGCCGTATGTACTGATAATGAGCATATAACAGAAACAAATAAAAAATGACCTGCTTTAACATGATCAAAGACAAGATTTAGTGGAATGCATTGTTGCTGTCAATGCTGTGAAAAACATCCACGTCAGTTATGCCTTGTGGCATTTGCGCTGGATGAATCGAATTACAGAGTGTTCGGAACACATTATGAGCCATTCGGCCCTTCTTGTATGCTTTTATCCTCTGAAAAGTCAATCACTTTGATTGTTTTTTTATTTTAGATAATGATTGAATGCCTTCTTGAAATATGCAGTTCCTGCTGCCTGCACTATATTCTCAATAAGTGCTTTCCAGAACCTAGCTGTGTACAGTGTTATGAAGTTTGGCTTCTTCATGTCTCCGTTGGTCTGCTTATTTATCCGTACAAACCCGTTATTATTCTGAACATGTCTGTCAATCACGTCTCATAAATTTCTCCAGCAAAGAAAGCTACCCAACTTCTACAACATGCCATTTAATGAAAGCCACTTTACTGGGTGCACATTCTTGAATCTTGAAGGCATGCTTTATATCAGGCCTTGAAT
>NW_025978541.1:2558-6477 GCF_021869965.1 Rhincodon typus | reverse complement strand
CTCTAGTTTTGATGATGGATGGACGAACATGCTTATTTGAGTGAGATAAGCATTTCAGAAGTCATAAATCTCAACTTCACCAAATGACTCAACTTTTGATGCTGGTTTGGCAAAAAAATGCTTATTTCAGTGAGATGAGCATTACCGAAGTCAAAAATGTCAACTTCATCAAATGACTTGATTTTTGATGCCAGTTAGACTAAAATCCTTATTTCAGTGAGTTAAGCACTTGAGAAGACTAAAATCTGAACTTCAATAAATGACGCAATTTTTAATGTTGTTTTGATTAACATGCTTTTTTGAGTGAGATAACCAATTCAGAAGTCAAAATCTCAACTTCACCAAGTGACACAATTTTTGATGTTAGTTTGACTGACATGCTCATTTTAGCGAGTTAAGCACTTCAGAAGATCATATCTCAAATTAACCAAATGCCACAACTTTTGATATTGTTTTGACTGACGTGCTTATTTCAGCGAGGTAAGCATAGCAGATTACCAAAATCTCAACTTCAACAAGACACTCAACTTTGGATGCTGTTTTGACGAACATGCTTATTTCAGTGGGAAAAGCACTTCAGAAGACCAAAGTCTGAACTTCACCACATGACTCAAATTTGGATATTGAATTGACTAACAGGCTTCCTCCAGTGAAATAAGCACTCAGAAGTGAAGAATCTCGACTTCAACAAATGACTCAAGTTTTGATGTTGTTTTGAGTAACATGCATATTTGAGAGAGATAAGCACTTCAGAAGACCAAAATCTGAACTTCACCAAATGACTTAATTTTTTATGCTGTTTTGCTGTTATGCTGTTTTGACTAACATCCTTATTTCACTCATATAAGCACTTCAGAAGACCAAAATCTGAACTTCAACAAATGACTCAAGTTTTGATGTTGGTTTGACTGACAAGCTTATTTCAGCGATTTAAGCAGTTCAGAAGTCTAAGATCTCAACTTCACCAAATGACTCAACTTTTGATGCTCTTCGGAAAAAAATGCTGATTTCAGCAAATGACTCAAGTTTTGATGTTGGTTTGACTAAAATGCTTATTTCAGTGGGATAAGCACTTACGAAATCAAAAATTTCAACTTCACCAAACGACTCAACTTTTGACGTTGTTTTGACTAACGTGGTAATTTCAGCGAGATAAGCATATCAGAAGACTAAAATCTCACCTTCACCAGATGACCTAACTTTGGATGCGGGGTAAATTAAAATGCTTCTTTCAGCGAGTTAAGCACCTCAGAAGCCAAAAATCTCAACTTCACCCAATGACTCAACTTTTGATGTTGTTTTGAATAACATGCTTATTTCACCGAGTTAAGCAGTTCAGAAGGCAAAAACCTCAACTTTACCAAATGACTTAATTTTTAATGCTGTTGGATTTAAAATGCTTATTTCATGGAGTTAAGCACATCAGAAGACCAAAATCTGAACTTCACCAAATGTCTCAAGTTTTGATGTAAAGTGACTAACATGCTTATTTGAGTGAGATAACCAATTCAGAAGTCAAAAATCTCAACTTCACCAAATGACTCAACTTTTGATGTTGTTTTGAATAACATGCTTATTTCAGTGAGTTAAGCATTTCAGAAGGCAAAAATCTCAACTTTACCAAATGACGTAATTTTTAATGCTGGTTGAATTAAAATGTTTTTTTCAGCGGAGTTAAGCACTGCAGAAGACCAAAATCTGAACATCACCAAATGACTCAAGTTTTGATGCTGTTTTGACTAACATGCTTATTTGAGTGAGATAAGCACTTCCGAAGTCAAAAATCTCAACTTCACCAATTGACATAATTTTTGATGCTGGTTGGATTAAAATTCTTATTTCACAAAGATAAGCACTTGAGAAGATAAAAATCGCAACTTCACCAAATGACTGAACTTTTGATGCTGTTTGGATTAAAATGCTTCTTTCAGCGAGTTACTCACTTGAGAAATCCAAAATCTGAACTTTCCAAAATGACTCTAGTTTCGATGTATGTTTGACTAACATGCTTATTTGAGTGAGATAAGCCCTTCAGAATTCAAAAATCTCAACTTCATCAAACGACTTAATGATTGATGCTGTTTTGACTGACACGCTTATTTCACTCAGGTAATCACATCGGGAGACCAATATTTCATTTTCACGAAATTAATTAGTTTTTGATGTTGGTTTGAATGACATGTTGACTTCTTTGAGATAAGCACATCAGAAGATCAAAATCTCAACTTCACCATCTGACTTAATTTTTGATGCTGCTTTGACTAACATGCTTATTTAACTCAAATAAGCACTTCAGAGGACCCATATCTCACTTCACTTAATGAGTTAGTTTTTGATGTTGGTTTGAATGACATGCGCATTTCATGAGGCAAGCACTTCAGAAGATCAAAACCTCAACTTAAAAGAATACCACAACTTTTGATGCTGTTTATTTTAAAACGCTTATTGTAGCGAGTGAAATTCTTCAGAACACCAAAACCTGAAGTTCACCTGATGACTGTAGTTTTGATGATGGTTTGACTAACATGCTTATTTGATTGAGAGAAGCATTTCAGAAGTCAAAATCTCAACTTCAGCAAATGACTCAAATTTTGATGTTAATTTGACGAACATGCTCATTTCAGCGAGTTAAGCACATCAGAAGTCAAAAATCCCAACTTCACCAAATGATTTAAATGTTGATGCTATTTTGACTAACATGCTTTTTTTTACTTAGTTCACCACTTCAGAAAACCAAAATCTCAACTTCACCAAATGACTCAACTTCTGATGTTGTTTTGACTCAACGTGCTTATTTCAGCGAGATAAGCATATGAGAAAACTAAAATCTGAATTTCACCAAGACACTCAACATTTGAGGCTGATTTGACTAAAATGCTTATTTCAGTGAGATAAGCACTTCAGAAGTCAAAAATCTCAACTTCACCAAATGACTCAACGTTAGATGTTGTTTTGACTAACACACTAATGTGAGTGAGATAATCACTTCAGAAGTCAAAAATCCCAACTTCACCGAATGATATAAATGTTGATGCTATTTTGACTAACATTATTATTTCCCTCAGATAAGCACTTCAGAAGACCAAAATCTGAACTTCAACAAATGACTAAAGTTTTGATGTTGGTTTGACTAACATGATTATTTCAGTCATTTGAGCACTTGAGAAGGCTCAGATCTCAACTTCACCAAATGACTTCAATGTTGATGCTGTTTTGACTAACATGCTTATTTCACTCAGATAAGCACTTCAGAAGACCAATATCTCACGTCAGCAAAAATGTTAGTTGTTGATGTTGGTTTGAATGGCATGCTTATTTCATGATATAAGCACTTCAGAAGTCAAAAATCTCAATTTCACCAAATGACTAAACTTTAGATGTAGTTTTGACTAACACGCTTATGTGAGTGAGATAAGCACTTCAGAATGCAAAAATCTCAACCTCACCAAATGACATAATTTTTTATGCTGTTTACATTAAAATTTTTATTTCAGCGAGATGAGCACTTCAGAAGACCAAAATCCCAACTTCACCAAATGATTGAAATGTTGATGCTATTTTGACTAACATGCTTTTTTTACGTAGTTCACCACTTCAGAAAACCAAAATCTGAACTTCACCAAATGACTCAAGTTTTGATGTTGGTTTTACTAACATACTCATATGAGTTAGATAAGCATTTCAGAAATCAAAAATTTCAACTTCACCAAATGATTTAAATGTTGATGCTATTTTGACTAACACGCTTATTTCACTCAGATTAACACTTCAGAAGACCAAATTCTGAACTTCACCAAACGACTCGATTCTCCTGCATCTGCAGTTCCTACTATCTCTGACTCAAGTTTTGATGTTTGTATGGCTAACATGCTTATTTGAGTGAGAAAAGCACTTCAGAATTCAAAAGTCTCAACTTCAT
>NW_025978541.1:0-2548 GCF_021869965.1 Rhincodon typus | reverse complement strand
AACTTCACCAAATGACTCAAGTTTTGATGTTTGTTTGGCTAACATGCATATTTGAGTGAGAAAAGCACTTCAGAATTCAAAAGTCTCAACTTCATCAAACGACTTAATTGTTGATGCTGTTTTGACTAACACGCTCATTTCACTCAGATAATGACATCGGAAGACCAATATTTCAACTTCACCAAATGAATTGGTTTTTGATGTTGGTTTGAATGACATGTTGATTCCTTTGAGATAAGCACATCAGAAGATCAAAATCTCAACCTCACCAAGTGACTCAACTTTTGATGTTGTTTTGACTAACATGCATATTTGAGTGAGATAAGCAATTCTGAAGTCAAAAATCTGAACTTCACCAAATGACTCAATTTTTGATGTTGTTTTGACAAACGTTCTTATTTCAGTGAGATAAGCACTTCAGATGTCAAAAATCCCAGCTTCAACGAATGATATAAATGTTGATGCTATTTTGACTAACATGCTTATTTCACTCAGATAAGCACTTCAGAAGACCAAAATCTGAACTTCAACAAATGACTAAAGTTTTGATGTTGGTTTGACGAACATGATCATTTCAGCCATTTGAGCACTTGAGAAGGCTCAGATCTCAACTTCACCAAATGACTTCAATGTTGATGCTGTTTTGACTAACATGCTTATTTCACTCAGATAAGCACTTCAGAAGAAAAAATCTGAACTTCACCAAATGACTCAGAGTTTTGATGTTGGTTTGACCAACATGTTTATTTAACGCAGATAAGCACTTCAGAAGACCAATACCTCACGTCAGCAAAAATGTTAGTTGTTGATGTTGGTTTGAATGACATGCTTATTTCATGATATAAGCACTTCAGAAGTCAAAAATCTCAATTTCACCAAATGACTCAACTTTAGATGCAGTTTTGACTAACACGCTTATGCGAGTGAGATAAGCACTTCAGAATGCAAAAATCTCAACCTCACCAAATGACATAAATTTTTATGCTGTTTTCATTAAAAAAATTATTTCAGCGAGATGAGAACTTCAGAAGATAAAAATCTGAACTTAAACAAATGACTCAATTTTTGATGTTAATTTGACTAACATGCTCATTTCAGCGAGTTAAGCACTTCAGAAGTCAAAAATCCCAACTTCACCAAATGATTTAAATGTTGATGCATGTTTTGACTAACGTGCTTTTTTTACGTAGTCATCCACTTCAGAAAAACAAAACCTGAACTTCACCAAATGACTCAAGTTCTGATGTTGGTTTTACGAACATTCTCATTTGAGTGAGACAAGCACTTCAGAAATCAAAAATTTCAACTTCACCAAATGACTCAACGTGCTTATTTCAGCGAGATAAGCATATCAGAAGACTAAAATCTCACCTGCACCAGATGACCAAACTTTTCATGCTCGTTAAATTTACATGCTTATTTCAGTGAGATAAGCACTTCAGAAGACCAAAATCTGAACTGCACCAAATGACTCCAGTTTTGATGTTTGTTAGACTAACATGCTTATTTGAGTGAGATAAGCACTTCAGAAGTCAAAAATCTCAACTTCACCAAATGACTTATTTTTTAACCCTGTTTTGACTAACATGCTTATTTCACTCAGTTGACCACTTCAGAAAACCTGAATCTGAACTTCACCAAATGACTCAACTTTTGATATTGTTTTGACTCAACATTCTTATTTCAGCGAGATGAGCATATCAGAAGACTAAAACCTCACCTTCACCAGATGACCTCACTTTTGATGCTGGTTAAATTAAAATGCTTCTTTCAGAGAGTTAAGCAACTCAAGACAAAAATCTGAAATTCACCAAATGAAGCAATTTTTTATGTACGTTTGACTAACATGCTCATATCAGCGAGTTTAGCACTTCAGAAGATCAAAATCTTAACTTCACCAAAAAACTCAACTTTTGATGTTGTTTTGACTGACGTCCTTATTTCAGGGAGATAAGCATATCAGAAGACCAAAGTCTCAATTTAACCAAGACACTCAACTTTTGATGCTGGTTTGTCTAAAATGCTTATTTCAGCGAGACAAGCAGATCAGAAGACTAAAATCTCAACTTCACCAAAGGACTTAACTTTTGGTGCTGATTTGACTAAAATGCTTATTTCACTGAGATAAGCACTTCAGAAGACCAAAATCTGAAAATCACCAAATGACTCAAGTTTTGATGTTGGTTCGACACAATTCTTATTTCCGCGATTTAAGCATTTCAGAGGTTAAAATCTCAACGTCGCCAAATGACTCAACTTTTGATGCCGGTTGGAATAAAATGCTTATTTCAGCGAGTTAAGCTCTACAGTAGACCAAAATCTGAACTTCACCAGATGACTCAATTTTTGATGTTGGTTTGACGAACTTGCTTATTTCAGTGAGATAAGCACTTCAGAAATAAAAAATCTCAACTTCAGCAAAGCACCTAACTTATGATGCTGATTTGACTAAAATTCTTATTTCAGTGAGATAAGCACTTCAGAAGTCAAAAATTTCAACTTCACCAAATGACTTAATTTTTCATGCTGTTTTGACTAACATGCTTAT
>NW_025978540.1:0-6477 GCF_021869965.1 Rhincodon typus | reverse complement strand
AACCAAAAAAGAATCCCCCTCGTCCTCACGTACCACCCCACCAACCTCCGGATCCAACGCATCATCCTCCGACACTTCCGCCAGCTGCAATCCGACCCCACCACCAAAGACATCTTCCCCTCCCCACCCTTATCTGCTTTCCGGAGGGACCACTCTCTCCGTGACTCCCTTGTCTGCTCCACACTCCCCTCCAGCTCCACCACACCTGGCACTTTTCCCTGCAACCGCAGGAAGTGCTACACCTGCCCCCATACCTCCTCCCTCACCCCCATTCCAGGCCCCAAGAAGACTTTCCACGTCAAGCAGATGTTCACCTGCACATCTGCCAATGTGGTATACTGCATCTGCTGTACCCGATGTGGCTTCCTCTACATCGGGGAAACCAAGCGGAGGCTCGGGACCGCTTTGCAGAACACCTACGCTCGGTTCGCAATAAACAACTGCACCTCCCAGTCGCGAACCATTTCAACTCCCCCCTCCCATTCCTCAGACGACATGTCCACCCTGGGCCTCCTGCAGTGCCACAACGATGCCACCCGATGGTTGCAGGAACAGCAACTCATATTCCGCTTGGGAACCCTGCAGCCCAATGGTATCAATGTGGATTTCACAAGCTTCAAAATCTCCCCTCCCCCTACCACATCCCAAAACCAGTCCAGCTCGTCCCCCGCCTCCCTAACCTGTTCTTCCTCCCACCTATCTCCTCCTCCCACCTCAAGCCGCACCCCCATCTCCTACCGACTAACCTCATCCCACCCCCTTGACCTGTCCGTCCTCCCTGGACTGACCTATCCCCTCCCTAACTCCCCACCTACACTCACCTTTACTGGCCCCATCCCCGCCTCTTCGACCTGTTTGTTTCCTCTCCACCTATCCTCTCCTCTATCCATCTTCTATCCGCCTCCCACTCTCTCCCTATTTATTTCAGAACCCCTTTCCCCTCCCCCTTTTCTGATGAAGGGTCTAGGCCCGAAACATCAGCCTTTCTGCTGCTATGATGCTGCTTGGCCTGCTGTGTTCATCCAGCCCTGCACCTTGCTGTCTCGGATTCTCCAGCATCTGCAGTTCCCACTATCTCTGTTTTTAGTTATGTTGTTTAATGTATGAATGTTGGCAAGGGCACGAAGAATGTTGTCACTCTTATTTAGGTAGTGCTGTGGGATCACTTGCAACCCCCTGAGAAGTCAAATGGGTCCTCAGTTTAATGTCTCAAGCTGGAAATCATCACTGACGATGCAGCACTCCCTCAGTATTGCACTAGAGTGTTGCCCTGCAATTTGATTTAGGTATCAACCCACATCCAAATTTGAGATAAAAGTGCTACCAATTGAGACACAGTTGTAACTGAAGACACTGTCTCCATTTGAGTATGAGTTTTTGGCACAGACAGCCATGTTTCACCATTCCTTACTGATCCTGATGCATTTTGCGGGACCTTGTGTGAGAGATTGTTACTGCTTTTACTTATGTAAGTGATTGCATTAGTGAAGTTGTTGGAAATATTCCATCTGCTGAGTCGGAGGTGTCCAAGCTTTTTGTCTTTTTGCATTCCATATACATATGTCCCATGAACTCTTGAGAACAACATCTCCTGTTAGTTTGCAGATACCTCCAATGGCTAATAATGCTCGGTGCTCTGATTTAGAACTTACCCACTGAGGATGCAACTATATTAAAGAGAGCCGTTACCAGAATTCCATGCCCACAACATGTGGTGGCTGTTGTTTGAAATTCTTACCAACAATATAAGCTAGAAAGGCAGAATCTTACATTTCCATAAATGTAACTCCAATATAATCTTTAGGGAAGTGTTACATTGCCTGTAACATTGCAGATAGCAGTCCTTCATTGACGAGTTCCAGAAGCTACATAAACCAGTTAGGAAGTGTGTTACAAGCCTGTTGCATTGCCCCAGCAAAGCTCAATGCAAGCTTGAGGAACAAAACTCATCATCTGTTTGGGCACTTTACAGCCTTCAGGACTCAACATTGACTTTAACAATTTTAGAATGTGAACACACCCTTTCTTGCTTTTAATACAGCTAACCCATTTTTAACTACTTGTAGTCCCCATTATCACCCATCTACCATCTCTTCTTTGGCCTACTATGAACAGTAACCGTATCCTTTTGTCTGCCATCTTTATTCTCCTCTCTCCACCTATCTGCTCACTCCTTTTTCCCCTCCCATTCCCTGTCATCGGCTTAAATACTAACTTTACCAAGCTGTTTCTTGTTTTGTAGAAGGGTCACAAGACTTGGAACAGTGATTCTGTTTTCTCTCGATATATGCTGCCAGCCCTGTTGAGTTTCTCCAGAAATTTTTGTTTTTGTTTATTTCAGGTCTCCCAGTTGCTTCAGATCTCTAGTGTCCCTAGGTCTTTGTTTTATATTAGTTAGGAAGTGTCTTTGGCAGAGGGTGAGAGACATGCTGATCCCAGCCAAGTCCCCTAGGTATGTGGGTTGTATGGGCAGGCAGTAAGGGAGATATTTTTGACAGGCAGCTCTGTAATCTACATTCCATGTATTCTGACTTGAACTGTTCTGTGTGGGAATGAAGGGCACAACATTCAGTTAATATTAATTACAAAACAAACTGTGACATTCACCACAAGAACCTTGTAGTTATTGCTCTGGATTTCACCAGTTTCCTGTCTTTTACTAAATCCAGTTCAACCAGATTTTTCTTATGTATGCCAGTAAGTGTGATGTGTGTCTCATGCCTTTTTCATCAGAAGATTGTATCCAATCTACCGAAGACAATTGCAACTTTCTCCTTTCATTATGCCAATTATCAAAGCATACTTAAAAGGATCCATGTGTGGAAGTGATGGCAAAATGTCTAAAGTGGCAAATAGACATTCACGGTTTGAAGTCAGAATAATTGTTACAACAATTGGCATTTATACAGCTCACTTAACATGGCAAAACACTCCAAGGCACTTCACAATGGCATTATCTTGACACTGAAATGCATAAGGGGTGTCATGAACAGTTTATGATATTATAGCCAAATACATACAGTGGCCGCAAGCGAGTCAAAGGCTTGAATTCTCAATGATTAAGTCATAGCCTGTCTTCCCCACGGCTCTGCACCATTTATAAGCAGAAGTCAGGTGAATGTTGGAATACTGTTCATTTGCTTAGATGAGCTCCGACAACACTTGACACACACCTAGGACAAAGTAGCCTGCTTGATTGGCATCCCATCCAACAGCTTTAACATTTAAGTCTCACCCTACCAACTCTCAGTGGCTGCAGTGTGTGCAATGTACAAGATGCATGCAGCAATTCACCCAGTCATCTTTGACAGAACCTTTGAAAGCCTTGACTTCAGCCACTTAGACTGACCAGGGCAGCAGATACACAGGAATCATATACCCATCACGTCTGCCCCCACGATATCCCCGGACTTGGAATTACTGCTTTCAGTTCTGGTCTCCGTGCTAATGGAAGGATGTTGTGAAACTTGAAAGAGTTCAGAAAAGATTTACAATCATGTTGCCAGGGTTGCAGGGTTTGAGCTATAAGGAGAGGCTGAATAGCTGGGCTATTTTCCCTGGAGTGTCGGAGGCTGAGGGGTGACCTTATAGAGGTTTATAAAATCATGAGGGGCATGAATAGGGTAAATGGACAAGGTTTCTTCCCGGGAGTGGGGGAGTCCAAAACGAGAGGGCGTAAGTTTAAGATGAGACGGGAGAGATATAAAGGGGACCTAATGGTCAACTTTTTCACAGAGAGGAAGTGGTGGAGACAGGTACAATTACAACATTTAAATGACATCTGAATGGGTATATGAATAAGAAGGGTTTAGAGGGATATGGACTGTGTTATCTATTAGCATAATTGACTGTTTTGACATACCACTTTTTTTTAGTTTTTGAACTGTATAAAGAAATCTGGCTAAGAACAACCAGTGTTTAGAAGTAAGAAAAAAGAGGATGCTTTGAGAATCATTGCCACAGAAGAGAGCTTTGACTGAGGAGGACAAAGAGAAAAGGAATACAGAGTTTTGAAAGAACGTGCCATAGAATTAGAGAAGAGTAAATAATCTATTCCCCCTCCCAAAACCTACTGTCTGGTTGATCCACATACAAGAGAACACCAACTATCCAATTACAGAAGCTTACTCAGCGGATTCCATGTTAACACGTTAAAGCCAGCAACAAGGCTGTTGAATGGTAGGGTCCCAGTACTGTACTACAGAGACGTATTGGGCAATGCTTCTCATAGTATTCTTTTTGTCTCATCTCCACTTGTTTTAATCTTGATGTCTGTAATTTCTCATGAACTTTATCTCTTCATCCATCTGGATCCTTCACTAATGACTTGTAATACACTAACCTTTAACCTGATTAAACACAAGCTTGATTGCTAGGCTGCTTTCATATGAATCGATACAAATTAAAAGGGATCTGCACAAACTGTGTGAGTCTACAGCAAAACAAAGAACTCTGGATGCTAGAATTCTGAAACAAAATCAGGAACTCAGCAGGTTGGCAGCCACTGTGAAAAGAAAGCTGAGTCAACATTTCAAGTCCAGTGACCCTTTATTGGAATGAGAGAAGGGTCACTGGACTCGAAACATTGACTCTGCTTTCTCTCCGAGGATGTTGGCAGACCTCCTAAGTATCCCCAGCAATTTCTGTTTTTGTTTAAGTCAGTCTACAGCTCACTGACTGTGTGTGCTGGACAGTCCTATTGGTCATGTTGGGGGATGTTTCAAAGCTGACCAAACACTTGGTCAAAAGCGAAGTTTGAAGGTAGATTTTACTCAGTGATAAAGGTATATAGATTTAGCGAGGGAATATCAGATTTTAAGGCGTTGGCAGCTGAAGACATGGCCACCAGTGGTGGAGTGATAACAATTTGTAATGTTCCAGAGGTCAGATTTGAAGGAGTACAGGGATCTGAAAGTATTGTAAGGCTGGGAGAGCTGTAGACTGGAATCTAATTAAGAGGCTAGAACTTTAATATATAGAATAGCTATCACGTGGGAAGGCAATGTGGTTAATTCTGATCAGATGTACTACTGGAAACCTGATTGCATGACTTCCTACCTCTGCATTCCTAACCAGTTAAGCACCCATGTTTTTCTCATCTCCAATATTTTTATATCTAACAAACAAAAGTGTTTGGATAAATTAGGCACTTGCCGATTCCGTTTTTTTAATATCCCTATGATTTTTTTCTCCTCGTTGTTGCTTCCATCAGTGTTCAGGAGATTAATCTTTAATTCGCAAGCAATTTCAGGACAATCTTTGAGGATTCACAACCTAAATAGGAGTGAGTTTAATGAGTGTTTAGATGATTCACATACAGAATAGTATATCAGAGTGAGTTACAAGTTGTGAGTTGAGCTGAGGAGTTTGGAAAAATTTTACACCTGGGACTGATTACATGCTGAAATTTTAATTGATAGGCTGAAGGGCTTGTATAGAATAATCCAGACATAGGGTTTTATCAGTTGGCATCTAATTAAAGGATTCTGTTAAATTAGCTTGAGGGAAATGGGAAGGTATATCAATGAAATAAAATCTTGAAACATAAAAACTTGAGATGGCAACTCATGAATAGTGCCAGAGATCACCAAGTTTTGGATTCCTCAAAGTAACAGCAGCATCACAGAACACTGAAAGCATTCTTTCACAAGCTCATCATGTGAAAAAGAATAACGTTGAAAATTTCTTTATTCGTTGTATTTTCTACTGAATATTTTTCAACATTGACTTGTATCTGCTCAGTCAATGAATCTGTCTGCCCTTTGGCAATGTCAGGCATCCTTCATTAAGGAAATAAAAATAGAAGTAAAAATACATCCTGTTGAAAATCAATTAGACATTCTTGTGTCATGAAAGTTTCAAAAGGATCACAGTGACTGCTTAGTTAATCTGGTATTATGCTAGCAGCATAAGGCCCAGGTCTGTCGCCTAGTGAATAGTATAGCCAATATTTTGCACAGATGGAAGAACATAGTTAAGTGAGTCAGCTGCAAACTCTTGAAAATCCAATAAAAAAAATCAAAATACTGTGGATACTAAACAAGTGAAACAAAGGCAGATTGTTGAAAATACTCAACACATCAGGCAGTACTTGTGGACAGGCGGCAGAATCAATGTTTCATGTGATAGTAGGAACTGCAGATGCTGGAGAATCTGAGATAACAAGGTGTAGAGCTGGATGAACACAGCAGGCCAAGCAGCATCAGAGGAGCAGGAAGGCTGACGTTTCGGGCCTAGAACCTTCTTCAGAAATTTTGCCATTTGAGCTTTGCTGGAAAAGGACACTTTTTAAAGTCTTTTAGTGACGAACAATGGTTATACTGTATGAGAGGAGAGTGTTGATTAGTTAATAAGTGAAAATAATCCCCATTGACAGCCATTCTGTCTCCTAGTCAGATCATTATCCACTCCTTTTTCTGCCCAACTGCTCTTCTCTCTCTTTGGGCTCTATCCCCACCTACTGTTTACTCCTTACCC
>NW_025978539.1:5500-6477 GCF_021869965.1 Rhincodon typus | reverse complement strand
AGAGAGAGAGAGACAGAGCGAGTGACAGAGACCCAGATCGAGACAGAGACAGCAGTGGGGACAGTGCCAGCCAGAAATTTGAATGTGATGCACAGAGTGTGTGTGAGTGAGACAGAGTGAGCTCGCAAGGCAATGTATGAGGGAGAGAGAGAGACAGAGAGAGAGAGAGATAGACAGAGGCAGCAAGGGAGAGGGAGGGAGGACAAGAAAGAAAGAGACAGACCTATCACTTGTCTAGAGGCTGACA
Organism: Rhincodon typus; assembly: GCF_021869965.1. Lineage (NCBI taxonomy): Eukaryota > Metazoa > Chordata > Chondrichthyes > Orectolobiformes > Rhincodontidae > Rhincodon > Rhincodon typus. Next base: position 6,230 of record NW_025978539.1, on the reverse strand, counting down.
ATCCCTCACACCCCTGTCCTGGAGTGTTCCCACGGCTAGTCACTCCCGTGGGAGGACAGAGTCTATGTGTGCACTGCAAGATCCAACAAAGGGAACAATCTGCATCTCCATTAATATCATCATCCTGTACTTGAGACACAGAAAACATTTACATCCAGATAATCATCAGCTATAAAATCTCAACATTATCACCGCAACTCCCAAAAATCAGGCAGTCACCACAAAATCTCACCCAGCACCCAAGGAGGTGGGGGGGGGAGCGGAAAATGAGAGGGACAGAGAGAGGAGGGGAGTGAGAGAGAGACAGGAGAGGAGTGAGAGAGAGAGAGGAGAGGAATGAGAGTGAGAGAGAGAGAGGAGAGGAGAGGAATGAGGGAGACAGAGAGAGGAGACGAGTGAGAGGGACAGAGAGAGGAGGGGAGTGAGAGACAGGAAAGGAGTGAGAGAGAGAGAGGAGAGGAGTGAGAGAGAGAGAGGAGAGGAGTGAGAGAGAGAGAGGAGGGGAGTGAGAGAGGAGAGTAGTGAGAGAAAGAGGGGAGAGGAGTGAGAGAGAGAGAGAGAGGAGGGGAGTGAGAGAGAGGAGAGTAGTGAGAGAAAGAGGGGAGATGAGTGAGAGAGAGAGAGGAGGGGAGAGAGAGAGAGAGAGGAGAGGAGTGAGAGAAAGAGAGAGAGAGGAGGGGAGTGAGAGGGACAGAGAGAGGAGGGGAGTGAGTGAGAGAGAGGAGGGGAG
>NW_025978539.1:4521-4814 GCF_021869965.1 Rhincodon typus | reverse complement strand
GAGGAGGGGAGTGAGAGAGAGGAGAGTAGTGAGAGAAAGAGGGGAGATGAGTGAGAGAGAGAGAGGAGGGGAGAGAGAGAGAGAGAGGAGAGGAGTGAGAGAAAGAGAGAGAGAGGAGGGGAGTGAGAGAGAGGAGAGTAGTGAGAGAAAGAGGGGAGATGAGTGAGAGAGAGAGAGGAGGGGAGAGAGAGAGAGAGAGGAGAGGAGTGAGAGAAAGAGAGAGAGAGGAGGGGAGTGAGAGGGACAGAGAGAGGAGGGGAGTGAGAGGGACAGAGAGAGGAGGGGAGTGAGTG
>NW_025978539.1:1548-3774 GCF_021869965.1 Rhincodon typus | reverse complement strand
GAGAGAGGAGGGGAGTGAGAGGGACAGAGAGAGGAGGGGAGTGAGTGAGAGAGAGGAGGGGAGTGAGAGAGAGGTGGGGAGTGAGAATGACAGACAGAAAGAGAGAGAGACAGAGAAAGAAAACAAGACGAAGAGAGACAGAGGAGGACAGACAGGAGCGAGATAAGAGAGAGGGAGAGGTAGAGAGGGAGATAGACCGCGGCAGACAGAGAGAAATAGTGAGAGACAGACAGAGAGCGAGCAGGCGAAAGAGGAGGTGAAGAAGGTGGGAGAGAAGTGGAACGGAATTAAAGGGAAGAGGGATGAGAAACAAGATCGGGGCTGGAGAAAGATCAAGCAGTGAGAGATTGAAGGAGGAAGGAAAGGGGGTGAGAGAGAGTGTGAGAGGGAGGGAGAGTGAGTGCAAGGAGCAGTCCTTTTGAACAGGGAAATTCTGGGAGCAATCCCAGTGGAATGGAGAAGCCTTCATCAATCGGAATGTTGGAGATGTTTGGAGAAGAGGAATGATGAGACGGAGAGATGGGAAATGCCAGTTCCACGTCGGGTGAAATTGCGATCGGGGGGCTGTGTGTGTGAGACAAATTCCCACCGAGAGCACAGACCACTGCCAGGCACATCACTTCTCGAAATAGGGCAGGTAGAAAAACCGATAGCCAGCCTTCCCTTTCAGAGCACAGTAAATAAAAATCACATGGTACACTGCAACAGAAAGCAAGAGAGAGGGGACAGATTAATCAGGGTGCATACACAAGGTATACCCAGGGACAACACTGTACACAGGGAGGACACTGTACACGGGGAGGACACTGTACACGGGGACGACACTACACGGGGACGACACTGTACACGGGGAGGACACTGTACACGGGGAGGACACTGTACACGGGGACGACACTGTACACGGGGAGTATACCAGCCAAGGGGAGTATACCATACAAGGAGAGGACACTGTACACGGGGAGGACACTGTACACGGGGAGTATACCATACATGTAGAGGACACTATACATGGGGAGTACACTGTACACGGGGAGTATACCAGCCAAGGGGAGTATACCATACAAGGAGAGGACACTGTACACGGGGAGTACACTGTACACGGGGAGTATAACGTACAATGGGAGTACACCATACACGGGGAATCTACCGTAAACAGGGAGTATACCATATACGGGGACTATACCGTATACAGGGAGTACACTGTACACGGGGAGTATACCGTACACGGGGACTATACCGTATACAGGGAGTATACTGTACACAGGGAGTATACCGTACATGGGGAATATACCGTATACAGGGAGTACACTGTACACAGGGAGTATACCGTACACGGGGAATATACCGTATACAGGGAGTATACTGTACACAGGGAGTACACTGTACACAGGGAGTATACGGTACACGGGGAGAATACTGTACATGGGGAGAATACCATCCAAGGGGAGTATACCATACAAGGTGAGGACACTGTACACGGGGAGTACACTGTACACGGGGAGGGGCATATTGTAAACAGGGGGTATACCGTACACGGGGAGAACACCGTACACAGGGAGTATACCGTACACAGGGAGTACACTGTACACGGAGTACACCATACACGGGGAGTATACTGTACACGGGGAGAATGCTGTACACGGGATGTATACTGTAAACGGGGAGTATACTGTATGCAGGGTGTATACTGTAAACGGGGAGTATACTATAGATGGGGTGTATACTGTAAACGGGGAGTATACTGTACATGGGGTGTGTACCGTACACGGGATGTATACCGTAAATGGGGAGTATACCGTACATGGGGAGTATACCGTAAACGGGGAGTACACGGGGCGTATACTATACACGGGGAGTTCACTGTACACGGGGAGTACACTCTTCACTGGGAGTATACTGTACACGGGGTGTATACTGTACAGGGGGAGTATACCGTAAATGGGGAGTACACCTTACACGGGGAGTATACTGTACACGGGGAGTACACTGTACACGGGGAGCATACTGTACAAGGGAAGTGGGGAGAATGCTGTGTAAGGGGGTGTATACGTGTACACACTGTAACGGGGGTATGCTATATAACGTGTGTACACTGTAATGGGGTGTAAGCTGTATAATGTGTGTACACTGTAAGGGGGTGTATACTGTATAATTTGTGTACACTGTAAGGGAGTGTATACTGTACAATGTGTGTACACTGTAAGGGGGTATACGCTGTACAATGTG
>NW_025978539.1:0-1448 GCF_021869965.1 Rhincodon typus | reverse complement strand
GAGAGAGAGGGGACTGAGAGACACCAGTCAGTGTACAGATGTCTCTCCCTCTCCTCCTGAAGCGTCCAGGCCTCTGTTCCAGGATCACAGACTCACCCAGTCCAACAACGAGAAGCAGAAAACAGGTGATCACCATCTTCCTGTTCTTCTGAATGAGGGGGTGCCTGGTCCAGCTGTGGGGTAGAAAGCAGCAGATTATCTGTATGTTGACTTGTTGCCTGTCCTAGTTATGTTCCTGTCCCCCCTCCCTCCTCTCCCGACCCCTGCCACGTTCCAGCTTCTGTCTCCACCCCCTCCAAGCCAACCATCACCCCTCCCATTGCAGTGGACGGGGAGGTGGGTGAGGGAGGGGCGGTGAGTGTGAGGAGGCTGAGGGTGGGGGTGCTGTGTAAGAGGGTAGTTTGTGGGGGTTACTGATCAGCAGCAAGGGAATGGGAACAACGTCAGGGGGTGGGCTGGGAGGAGGATTCTGTGGGCTGGGCGGGGGGTGGCTGCAGGTCCAGGACGCCATGGGCCTGGGGGTGGGGGCAGTATTTTACAGGGTTGGGGGTCGGTCACTGATCGGGGGTCAAGGGTTGATGGAACTGGGGTCAGGGGTGACTGAACCAGGAGCCAAGGTCCAAGGTCACTGAGCTGGGCATCAAAGGTCACTGAGCCAGGGTTCGCAGGGTTGGAGGTCAGTGGTCATTGAGTCAGGGGTCGGAGGTCACTGAGTCAGCGGTTAGCGGTCACCAAGCCAGGAGTCGGGGGTCACTGAACCAGAGTTCAGGGGTCACAGAGCTAGAGGTCGGGGGTCAATGAGTAAGGAGTTGGGGGTCACTGAGCCAGGGATCAGGGGTCACAGAGCTGGAGGTCAGGGGTCACTGAGCGGGGGATTTGGGGTCACTGAGGGAGGGATCTGGGGTCACTGAGCCAGAGTTCAGGGGTCACAGAGCTGAAGGTCGGGGATCACTGAGTCAGAGGTGGGGGTGGTCACTGAGCCAGGGATTGGAAGTTACAGATGTGTGGGTTTTGGGGGATGTGGAGCTGGAAGTTGGAGGTCACAGAGCTGGGGGTTGAGCGTCAGGGAACTTGGGGGTTGCTGCTGGGGGTCCCGGAGCCTGGGGAGCTGGGGGAGGATGGGGGAAGGTGCGTGAATGACAGACTCTGACCTGAGGCACTGGCGGTATGATTGCTGAGTACTGTTACTGATGTTACTGAACGACCATCGTGAAGCTTGCGTCGACAAACGGCCGAGCTCTGACCTACGGGGGGGGGGGGGGGGGGGGGTTAGAATCATTAATGGGGGTCACATCACATTCAACATTGTCCCCGCATCTGTCTGTATATCCCCAGCACCCCACATTCACCATCCCTGTCCTCTACCGACACCTCACTGACCCACCTTCTCACCTCCGACCCCTCACTGACCCGCCCTCTCACCTCTGACCCCTCACTGACCCGCCCTC
>NW_025978538.1:0-6478 GCF_021869965.1 Rhincodon typus | reverse complement strand
TCTGCAGTTCTTTTTTTTAATCAAGTGTATGCTACTGGGCAAAACTGCCACTGGACACACAAAACTGAGGTGACTGGAAGCCTCCCTTCACTGCTTGATTAAGGAAAATTGTAGATACAGCTTATTTCAGTAACTTATTTTTATATAATTGCAACATCTTCCATCACAGTCCTTTAGTTTAAAGCAGTATACTTTTCCCACCTTTTAGTCCAGAGTTCAAAAACAAAAGTAGAAGGGTCTAGGCCCAAAACGTCAGCTTTCCTGCTCCTCTGATGCTGCTTGGCCTGCTGTATTCATCCAGCCCCACACCTTGTTATCTCTTTTTCAGGTAGCTGTTGGTTCACTAACTTACTGAGGATTGAATGAAGAGCTGATGTGCATTTTTAAGATAATATTTTGTGTTATTTTAAAATCTAGGATGCACAACAAAACAATAAGAAGATCCTAGCTCCTTTAATGAAAATGATAAAAAGCAATTCAAGCCACTGCAGGCGACCTATAAAGAAAACTTTACAATTCACTTCCGGCCAGCTTTCCTGGTCAGCAATTCATCAGTAACTCATCAGAAACTTTGATTTTTCTCTCCCTATTGCCCCTGGACCTAATGAGAGCCCCATTGTCTCCAACAGTAATGTTGTGAAATATTGAGCACAGTGGGAGTAATAGTAAAAAGTGACATCTTTTGTTGAGAAATAATGTTTCCTATTCTACACATTACAGCAGGTCTTGTATAGCTTGGTATAATAAAACACTTGTCTATTTTACAGTGCTGTATTGACAGAAGTCCTGTGGAATGCTCACTGGAAATCAGACAGTTGTCTTTATTACTGACTTTTTACCTGGGAGTGATGGAGCAGGGAATCTGGCCCCGGATCAGTTCAGTTTTTAATATTGAAAGATCTTCCAATTTCTATCTTCAAAATACTGACAGCTTTCTGGGTTAGAGAATTCCAAAGATCCACAAACTTTTGCATGAAGATTATTGCACAACAAATTCTGCAGTTCAGATGGAATTATTTCTAGGAGTCAGTCCAGTTAGAGTTTAATCAGAGATGTTTGTCCCTCATATAGTGCGGAGCAAAAGCATGTAATTGTTGGTCCCGGGGTAAATGGGTCTTCCAGTTCTTTCTAAAGCTTGTTTCAAACATTTGTATATCTGCCCGAAATGTGATGGGTGCGTACTATATGCAAGACTTTTTATACATTAACACAAAGTGTATAAGAAAATATGAAACACAAGCTCCTGGATACATTGCTTTGGACTTACACCATCATTCTGCCCAATTATGACTACTCTTCTATCTCAATGCTATCTTATTTCACCTTGTTCTTACCCCTTAATTTGACTTCACGTGGCGAAGGAGCAATACTCTGAAAGCTTGTGATTTCAAATAAACCTGTTGGATTACAATGTGGTGTTGTGTGACATCTGACTTTATCCCTTAATTTGTTTAGGGTTGGATTTAACAGTCCTCGTCCTCAAACCCTCATGGGAAGCACCCATTTTGGTGGTGTAAAATCACGGTTTGTTAACGTCAGTAAATGGCCTCTCACCAATGAGACTTTACCAGCAGCAAGGGGTTATTGGGCAGTTGGTCTGATTATCATTGGATCCAACTGAGGCCCTTTTGTGGACAATTAATGTTCATCGCAGGGTCTAATCTGACTGTCTCCAGGATTTGACCCTGCTGGGAGATTTCCATGCCAAGTGGACTGCCAAGCAGATTTCCCTGCATAGCCTGGTGGCTGATGGGAAGGGCCCTCATTAACAGGCTCTTGAACTCAATAGAAGCAATTGTTGAGGTTTTATTGTATACCTGAGGTCATACTCCTCCCATGGTCTCTCAAATGTCAGAAACCCCCACTCCCCTGACACTTCATCTTTTGTTTGAGCCTACCAACTTGGCCAGTCTGCCACTCTGCTATTGGTCATTGGCCATGAGGATGCCAGCGTTCCCTTTGCCCACTCCCATACACTTTTCACCTGGGAGTAGGGAACAGGGAATCTGATCTACTCAGTCTTTAATATTGAAAGATCTCCCAATCTCCATCTTGAATATACTCAATGGTTGGGTACCCACAGCTCCCTGGGTTTAAGAGTTTTAAAGATCTGCAAGCCTTTGAGTGAAGATATTTCTCCTCATCTCAGTCCTAAATGGCTGACCCACCATTCTACACCACCTTAGTTCTAGATACCACATTCAGGAGAAAATCAGTCTGTTGCAATGTGATTACCTTGTGTACTTCTAGTCCAGGGAATATAGGCCTAGCCTTTATGCAATCTCTCCCCATAGGGCACCCTGTCATCACAGTAATCTGTCAAGTGAATCTTTGTTGCATTCCCTATGAAACTTGTCTCCTCAGGCAAGGAGATCAAAACCGCAGCCAGTAATTCAGGTGTAATCTCACCAAGGCCCTGTACCATTGTAGTAACACAACATCACCTTTACACATCAATCATTTTCTAAGAAAGGTTAACATATCACTTACTAATTGTAATATTGCTTGCACTACTTGAAAGTTAACTTTCTGTCATTTGTCCGTAAGGATTTAAGAATACCAATATTTTTCTTCGGTTTCTCACACATTAAAATGTTCTGTTTTTTCTCATTTTCTTCCAAAGTGAAGACCTTCACATTTATGCAAAGAATATTCTATCTGTAATGTTTTGCCAACTCAGTGATCATTTTGCATTGCTTTACAGCTTATGCCTCCTCCTCTTCACATACACATCTGGATGGATGGACAGACAGACAGATGGATTGTTTTACAGACATAATTCTTCTGTATATAATGCAAACAATAATATTGAGGAGCAGAGATGACTGTTATACATCTGAGTTTCATTTTTGAAGCAAATGAGTGTTGACTATCACACCAGTTCAAATATTTGTGATTTTTATAGGGTTTAGAAATAAACATAACTTTTGTATATAGACACTGTTATAGAATAACAATTATGAGTTACATCAGAGTACTGCCACTGGCATCCTATTTCAATTCTGCCTACTGTCAGACAACATCTTTACAAATTCTGAACTAAGAGCTAAATTTACAGTTAGTATATTGGAACTTATGAAGGCATTAAACAAGAAAGATCAAGTTCTGAGGAAGGGTCACCGGACCTGAAACGTTAACTCTGTTTTCTCCTTCACAGATGCTGCCAGACCTGCTGAGCTTTTCCAGCAACTTTGTTTTTGTTCCTGATTTACAGCATCCGCAGATCTTTTGGTTTTTATTAAGAAAGGTCAAGTGCTATATCAAGTCTATTTCTTGCATAAATTGCTCATAGTTTTTCAAAGGCATTGCCAAAGCTATTTAATTTCCTAATAAAGTAGTTAGCTAATCTTTTCCTGGTTTTTCTTGGCTAAATCAAACCAAACTTCAGAATTTCATCACTGGTCTGTGTGTTAGTGTTCTGTTGCGCTAATGCATGGAATAATGTGCTTTGTTGGTCATAGCTTGAGAATAGCCATTAAACACACCTGCACTATAGGAAACAAAAAAGGTTCCCTTCATTGCTGTAAGTGAAAACACAATGAAAAAAAAGACAAAACTTTCTGCTGACATGTGATGCCAAGCATCTTGAAGTCAATTGCTCATCTATCAACATCAATGCTTCTGGTGTCATGCAGTGAAACGGCAGTAATATAGAAACATAGAAACTTAGAAAATAGAAAATTCAATTTGAGCATTCAATATGATCATGGCTGATCATGCAATCTCAGTATCCCAATCCTACTTTCTCTCCATACCCTTTGATTCCTTTTGCTGCAAGGCCATGTCCAGCTCCCTCTTGAATATATATCTAACAATATGTTCAAGAGGGAACTTTCTGTGGTTCCACAGGTTCACAACTCTCTGAATGAAGAAGTTCTTCCTCACCTCAGTCCTGAATGGCCCATCCCGTATTCTTCTGTCTGCTTTTCATGGCATTTGGAGATTGGTCTGTATAGCTTTCCATCTTTTGTCTTTCTTTACCTCCCTCTCATTTCTAAACTGTTATGTCAGTTGTGTTATTACTTACCCTCATGTTTAGTTAATGATAAACTCATTCTTTAATTCAAGATAAACTTGGTCAAATTGTCTCCTTTGAAAACATGAATTCATTGGTCTAGGAGACATTGATGCGTACACATGGGACGTGATCCTTTTCAATTAACCTTGGAGCCAAGTGACTGAGTGTCCTGATGAATCAAGAAGGGGAACCAGTTCATTCCCCTGGCCATGTAGGACACCATTGTACATGTTACCTGGCTGATTTTATCTGGCAGCTACAGCCCTACCAATGAGAAAGATGATCATGATGTGAGGAGAAAGTGGGAACACATATTCATGGATTTCAATCTCTGTAAACCTGGGAAGTTAGCAGTTTTGCAATGCTGGCTGTCAATTTATAGATGGTAATGGAAGTTTGGAGTTTTCCTTTCAGCTGAGGAGCTTAAAGTCATCTAATATCTGGTTTTACCTCATTATGGTGTGTAACTGCTGTATAGAAGCAATACATTGGAATAGGATTCTGACCTTTGCTTCAGGACCCTGATGTCATGATCAAAAATGAGTTGCAACATTGCGCTCTGTAAAAATAGTAAGAATTGGGAAAAGATTTTTTCTGAATGAACGAATTAGTAGCCCGAGCTGAGGTGGGCTCATCATCCAACTGAGGATGGCAGGTGGGATCTCAAAGTTGGAGAACCAGTAGGAGGCCCTCCAGTATGGATGAATCAATTCAGGTATCCAAAAAAGTGAACATCGTCGTTTCGAGAATTTCTGTCTCCAAATTCAACTTTGAAGAGTCTTCAACAGTCTCTCCATTGAGTAGTCAGTGGCTTTAGCTACTTCTATACAGCTGGGATGGAGGGAATTAGGCCTAGAGCTTGTGAGGAATACTACATGCCATTTAACTGTTGATCGTCATGATTTAGAGCATTCTCCATGACAAGACGTCTGAATATACCAATCAGAGACCACTTACCAACCAATCACCTCGTAAAGTGAGTAAATGTCATTCTCCATTTACTTTGGTATTTCCTGTGAATTATTCTGATGGAATGCAAGATGAAAAGCTTTGACAAGATGTGCCTTTTGTCAGCAATACTCCTAGATACTTTTAGACAGAAATGGGATAAACATGTATTAATAAAAGCAATAGGGAGAGATGGCGATGGAGTTGAATAAAGATGGACAAGAAAAAGCTTGTGAGGAGCTTAAACACTGACATATAACTGTTGGACAAATAGTCTGTTTCCGTGCTGTAGAATGCAACATAATTTTATGTAAGTGTTTGCATCATATGTTACTGACTAACAGATCTCAATAAGATACATTAAAGCAAACTTTTCACTACCCACATAGGATGTCTTAAAGAATTGACATTTAAAGTCATGGTGTGAGAGTAATAAAACTATTACTTCTGAATAAATGGGCCGATCTCCGGCAGCAAATGATTTTTTGATGGGGCTCTCATTAGACTAGACTGTTGCCTTGTTATGTTCCGATGTGAATCTCCAAGAGTTGAACTATGTCCTTCAGAACCTGCTGATGCTTAAAATAAATCCTTACCATCACTTAAATCTGCTCTCCTACAAGCTTCTTACATACACTACAACAGTGACTGCATGTTAAAACACTTCAGGGACTGTAAGTGATTCTGGTTGATTCTGGGATAATGAAGGATTCTGTATAAATGGAAGCCCTGCCTTTACTGTGTTTATACCAGATGACATTAAAGTTTGCTTTCATATCAGTTGAGACATTCTAAAAGATTTGATGCCTTGTATCCTTAAGTTGTCACATCTTCAAGTATAAAACAAGCAAGGCTTCACAGATTTTTATAAGGAACCTCCCACTTGTTGACCAGACAGTACACTCATTGATTGAGAGATTAACAGTGTTATAGGCTAATAGAAGGCACAGCTGCTTTAGTTTACAATAGTCTTGTCAACACAGAGGAGCCAAAAGGAGGGCAACATTCATGAGAAAGAATTGTTGGCTGCCTGCAACTTGTAAATGTGGTTGTTTTTCAAGTAAAGTCATAACATGAAGACAACAGTACAGAGATGTTTTTGTGTGAAAGGGAATATTAAGTGGTAATGGCTGCGTAAATGTTTCACTCATAATATGCTACAAATGCAGCCTTTATAGGCTGTCAAGAAGACAGTTTATGCCCTTGATTTAATATAGCCTTGGGATCAAGTAAGAAGTGGCATGTAACTTAATTATGAACTGACTTTACCCAAGGGTGAATCAGGTGGGCTTAACACAGGCTCCATACTGCAGATAGAAAACAAAGAAATGAGTTATAATCTTAATATTTGGTGACATTTTGAATAGCAGGGAAGAATGAAAATTAGAGATGTCACACAGGTGAGGTGGTAGCAGAGTGGAATTTCTGCTGGTGTGTTAATCCAGCAATCTAGGTAATATTCTGGGGAGAATCCGAGACAACAGGGTGCAGGGCTGGATGAACACAGCAGGC
>NW_025978537.1:0-6479 GCF_021869965.1 Rhincodon typus | reverse complement strand
AGGAGTGGGATTGTTATAGAGCTCCAACTCCTTCCATGCTCTTTCAATGTTACAAAAAACTAGGAGCCAACTTTAGCTCAATGCATTCTATCATCGAGTTGAAACCTCCCTGCAGATTGGCTGCATTATCTGCTGATATTCAGGCCCTAGGAATGCTGCATTGCTGACCTGTGGATGAGATGCTAAAGCTAGGACCCTCTCAATCCCAATTTCATTAGAACTGACCAAATGACCCCTGCATCCTTCTGAATTAATTCTAAAGTCAAATTGATTGTCACCTTCAGAAAAGATCTGATCAGAAAAGCTGCGGCGATCTCCTTTTGGATGAAGTGGCCAGCAGCAGAGAGGGAATGATGGTGTAATTGGATGGTGCCTGTAGCAGAGCAGCTGTAATGAAGTCTCCTGATTCCAGCAGCTAACAATCAATGATTGCCTTGTCTTTGTAGTTCACATTAACTTAGTGGAGCACATCTGGAATAATGTCACACCTGTGTGCCTCATCGGCTGGAAAGGACAAATCAATATCCTGAAATGTGGAGATGTTATGTAGACTGAGGTGCAGTGATACTGTAAAATCACTTACTTACAGATGCATGCTGACCCAAGGGACTAGAGCAAATCTGACCTGTTTAATCTTTGACATCTCCTATAAATGTTTTTGCAATGCTGTAGAATTGCTTAATGCAGTGAGAATCACTTACCATTCCATGGGCTGGTATATAGGGGGTTTCTGCATTAACTGTCTGCCCCAGTTAATGGGGTGGGTCCTCAATTAACTGCACCATATGGGGTGGGGGTGTCTAGCAGGGTCTCTGGCCTGACTACTTTACAGTACAAGTACCCCATAGAAAAAAAACCAACCTTCATTCATTCTTCTGAGACTTGGATGAATGGGTAGCGTCTGCAACACTTAGTACTGAGGTTGTGAACATTGTGGATAGGATAAGGTCCAGGGGTTGCTCCTGGACATAGCCATGCTGTCCTGCAGCTGCTCCATTTCCAGCTCAAGCTCCGGTTTACCTGACTTCCTGCAGCTCATGGTTGAGATCCTCCAACCTCTGCATTGGGACCTTTTCCTTCCCTCCCTCCCTACCTCGTTCTGTCTCCAGCCTTTTCAGGAAGACTTCCTGTACTTTGGTTTGGCCACCCTTTGAGGATCCCTGCTGAAAGGGTAGGGGGTGGGGTTTGAAGGAGCACCCCCCTACCATCATCTAACCCTAAGCCGCCTTGATATATCTCAAACCTGTATGTAGCTTAGGCCATACCAGGGAGAGAAGAGAAAGGATAGAGACACCATCAAAATGAATAAGAAGACAGCTAAACAGGCCCAAATGAACTCATCAGCATTTTTGTTAAATTACAAACCATGAGACCAAGTTAGTACACCCACTGCTGACGCAGCAACAAGATACTTACACAAGTATAATGAAATAATGGAAGTTGATATCCACAAGCATGTAATGGTGCTGTATCTCGCATGAAAACAATGCCCCTTGTTAGCAAATAAAATAGGAACATTGACGTGGTTAATGAAGGAGGTATGTTAACCTGATAACATCACATTAGGCCATATCAGGATCAAAGGTCAGAAAAACAGACAGATGGGGAACGAAGATAGAGACAGACACATGACCAGCGATGACATAATTAGAAATTGCTAATGCGTTGTAAAGCCATAAAAAGTCAGATTGTTTGACATATTCAGAGCCTCCCTGACAGTCCTGTGAGACTGTCTCGGAGCTCTCCCTGTTGTAATCGATTGCAAGCTGAAATAAAGGTGCTACTGCTGAAGCAAGACCCTTGTCCTTGTGCGATAACAAGGTGTAGAGCTGGATGAACACAGCAGGCCAAGCAGCTTCAGAGGAGCAGGAAGGCTCCCAAATTGGGATTGGGATGGTCCTAGCTTTAGCATCTCATCCACAGGTCAGCAATGCAGCATTCCTAGGGCCTGAATGTCTGAAGGGTCTAGGCCCGAAACGTCAGCCTTCCTGCTCCTCTGCTGCTTGGCCTGCTGTGTTCATCCAGCTCTACACCTTGTTACCTCAGATTCTCCAGCATCTGCAGTTCCTACTATCTCTTGTCCTTGGGTGTGTCTTTTAGAGTTCAAAGACCCCTTGCAGGGGTTTGATTGGAGGATGGTCTATGCCCCAGGCTGGGTCTCTGCTCCTGGAACACAGGGCAGCATATGTCCGGTCAAGGAGGTGGATGAGGGGGATGGTTCGTCACAGGATGAGGCCAGGGGTGGGGAGATTTTGAAACTGGTAAAATATGTTTAGGCCATCGAGCTGTGCAGGCTCCTGAGGCGGAATATGGGGTGGTGTCATTGTGACACTGGAGGAGACCAAGGATGGACATGTCACCTCGGGAGGGGGAGTTAAAATGGTTGGTAACTGGAAGGTGGTGGTGTTTGTTGCAAACAGTGCAGGTGTTTTACAAAACAGTCTGTCTCCGCTTGGTCTCACGGATGCAGAGGAGGACATATCAAGAGCAGCGGATGCAGTAGACCACATTGACAGATGTGCAGGTGAACATCTGTCTGATGTGGAAGGTTTGTTTGGTGCCTTGAATGGAGGTGAGGACGAAGGTGTAGGGGCAGGTGTAGCACTTCCTGCGGTTGCAGGTAAAGGTGCAAGGGATGGTGGGGCAGTGGGGAGTGTGGAGCGGACGAGGGAATCGCAAAGAGTGGTCCCGACGAAAGTCAAATAGGGCTGGGGAGGGAAATATCTCTTTGGTTGTGGGGTTGGATTGTAGGTGGCAGAAGTGGAGGAGAATGATACGCTGGATGTGGAGGTTGGTGGAATGATAGGTGAGGACAAGGTGGATTCTGTCTTTATTTTTTGGAGGGAGGAATGGTGCAAGAAACTTTAAGATGCTTTTGAGGGTATTTTCAATCTCCTTGTATATTCAAGGAGATGTCTTCCTGGGTGTCCATCTCCTTTTCTGGTGAATGAGGAAATTGGAGATGAAGGTTTTTGGCACCAACTAATGCACTGAAGGGAACAGCCTGATTCTCATCGGAAAACCTCTTACAATGGAGATCAGGATACACTTAAGCCAGAGTTGCAAGTCTGGAATTCATTGCCACAGAAAGCTGTGGAGGCCAGGTCCATTCTTTATATTTAAGGCAGAGGTTCTTGATTGTCAAGGGGATCAATGGTTGCCAGGAGAATGGGTCTGAGAAACTGCTCCACTGTTCAATCGTGACTAAGACTCAATGGGCCAATTGGCCTAATTTCTGCTCCTGTGTCTTATGGTCTTGTGGTCTTTATGGTCATTATTTGCACACTTGGTTGTCCTGTCTGTCCCAGAGAACAGCTCATGAAAATATGGTGGAACAGTGGCTGCTGAATGATACCTTAGTGCAACAGTGGGCTCCACAGCCCCATCACTGGAGTAGCTCCACTCAGATAGGGGGTGCTGTCAGCTTTCTCCACCTCACTCTGCTCTGACAGCTCAGTCAGGCTGTTCCATCATCCTGCAGCTCTCACTTGCTGCCTGATGCCTTCAGGGCACCTGGAGACGGCTCTGTCTCAGACACACATTAAATCGTGAATGATGACCATGTCATTCCCTTCAGACCATGTGGTCTGTGTTTTATAAAGTAGTCATCAGGTTACTGGAATTCTAGAGTCTCGCACTGGATCCAGCTCACCATGGAGACCCTGTGGCAATGGTGGGACAGGGCATTAAATGGCTTGATCTCTCTTTTACTTCAATGAAGACCATTCTGAACATCCCTTCTGAGGAATTGGACAGGCACATTGTTGGAGAAAATTTATTATTTCTGCTTAACTAATAATGAGACGAGACTCCAGCTCCCGTTTGATGCAGTTTATTTTCTTAGTTGGTACCAAGGACAGTGAGTGTTGATCTCCACCGGTACCCGACTGTCCCAATACAGAGTATAACGATCTCCTTTTATACCATTAACTTCAGAGCAGGATGTTCCCATGACATCTTGTTGATTCATTCATTGTAAGTTTAAAGAAAACAGACTCTGCTCGAGATAACAGGAATACTGTCTTACAAATGCCTTAATTACTATTTCAAATGACCTTCAGCATGCAGCTAGAATAGGGAGTGATCTTCAGTTTAATTGAAACTAGCTTATCAGTAACTAGGCTCCACGCGGATACAGAGAACATCTCGACTTCAGCCTAAAACCTTGGTATGCTGACAATACATCAAAAGATCCTTCTCCAACTCTAGCTAAGATAACATACACATTGATCACAGTCTGAGCAACTACCTCCTGACTTCTCTAAGCTTGTTAAAATCCCACATGCTAAACTAATTAAAATTCTTTCTCTAAGTCGTCAGTTTCTTCCATGACTGCCTTTCCTGTCTTGGCCTAAATTCCCAACTACCCTTGCAATGTAAAATTTTTCTTCCGCAGTCCCTCCTTGTTGACCTCTTCAGATCAACACGTAAAATTTTACATCTCTCTCTTGTTGAAAAGGGGGCTCATATCCCTCTGGGTAAGGAAACATCTTTAAACATTCCTCCTCATCATAACTATCGTCATCATAATTCTTGATCACAGTTCTAGGGTACATCGGCACCATAGGTCAGTGCCCTCCTATCAGGGGTAATAGGATGCAAATAAATCTAGCAGCTACTACCCAAATAACCACCATGATAAATATTACACTATAATGTATCAGAGTTCCCCACCAGTGACCAAACATCTTCCAACCTCCAGGAGGATTATAAATACGAAACTGTTCTCCATCTTAATTTTCTCACTGACTTTCTAATGTGATCAGCCAGGTTGGTAGTGTTTTCTGATTCATTGGGAATAAGTGCAGCACTCTTGTCCTATAATGGCACAGGTACACCCTTTTTAGCCAACACAAAATCCAATGCCATCCTATTCTGCAATGCTACAGTCCTAATCACCACTAATTCTACAGTGACTGCAGATAGAGCTTGCTGTGTCTCCCTGAAACCTTCTGTTTCATTTGCTAACTTCTCTAATGCAGAGGCCATACTTATTAACTCCTTGGCTGCTTTTCCAGTTCCAAGAGAGGGAAAAGCTATAATCCAAAACCCCTCTGCTTTGGTTAGAGCTCTCCTTCGTATATTAGTGCCGGAACTGGTTATGCAGTGAACCCCGGGATGTTGAGTTAGAGATTGTGTCGGACCTGGGGTACAACATATATTAGATAACAACAGCCTGTCCACTGCATCGGGAGCCAAGGGTAGGCCTTTACCCCACATACCCAGTATGTTCTATTCAAGGCCCACAGCAGTATGTGGTTCAAGGTGTTAAACTCTCAGCAGCTGTTGCCCATAAGGGAGCGTTAGGGTGGTCTGGCTGACATATGCACTCGCTGCCTACTCCAGCCCTCATTAAGGTTAGGCTGGGGGGTGCTAGACACTCTGACATATCTAGGTATGTACTAGCCATCAAAGGTGAATTCTTGTGATCTGCTCTCACAAGGAGGTAACAAAGATTCCTATATATTACTGCCTTTGGGTGGCTTTCCTATCCAGCAATCCCCAGTTCTGATGCCTCCCTCTTTTCTTGTATAATTTAAAATGTCTCCAGGCATACATGTCACTATCCCTAAAAGGGATTGACCTTAAAGGGATGCCCCCTTGCCCTCCATGGCGAGGGACGAGGATGCATACCCAGCAAGCAGAGACACTACTTCTATTGGTATACTCATGAGACAAACGCAGAAAGGAGTTTATCACCTCTCCTCTATACAGTCCGAAAACACACCAGTCCAATTGCCACAGTCAGAACTTTACTTCTTCGCATGTTGTCTTTTCGTTCTCGGTGATGTTTTCTTTCTTTTCGGGAGGACGTTACTGTCCTTTTTTCGTCATAGTGCAACTTGCACCTAGTGGCGTGGATCCAGTCAGGTTTCTCCTTCACTTTAACCGCCGTGCGGGTTGTTAGCACCAGGTTAAGGGCCTTTCCACTGGGCGGAAAAGAATCTTTATTCATCGATTTCACGTATATCCTATCTCCCGGCTTAAACGGATGCATATTGCCTTCCTTTAGCAGTGCTTGGGCTTGTCTGACTCTTACATGTAACTTCTCTGTCTCCTGACAACATCTGTGCATACTTTAATGTTCTCTCATCATTCCATATTAAACCTACCCTTTCTGGGGTCATGGGAGGCCTAGTTCCTGTTGTCACAGGTCATCCCATTAAAATCTCATGAGGGGTGAGTCCTGTTTTTCTATTCTTTGGATTTCACATAGTGTACAGTACTAAGGGTAGGGCCTCTGGCCACTTGAGGCCATTTTGTTGGCAAACCTTTATTAGGGCTGTTTTTATTTCTGTCTATTCTTTCCACTATACCAGGGGACTGGGGCTGGTAGGGGATGTGCAATTTCCATTGAAATCCCAGGGCTTCCTTTTAATCCCTGCACCAGTTTTATGGTGAAATGGGTCCCTCTGTCACTATTTATCCCCACTGGAATACTGAATCTAGGCATGATTTCTTTCATTAATATATTAATC
>NW_025978536.1:2922-6480 GCF_021869965.1 Rhincodon typus | reverse complement strand
TGAAACAAGATAGACAGCCACACTCGATTGATCCTGTTTCAATCTTCCTGCATTGTGTTACTGAGCAGTTTAAATGTTTCCTGTAAATTGGAGAACCATTTATCACAATGGGAGAGGAGAGAGTTTTCAGGTCATCTCTCTTGTAGTGAATGGGAAACAGCCTAAGTTCTTCAGTTGTTTGTGCCTGTAGCAGTCATAGGCAAATGAAAATGCAAGACATTGCAATAGTAATGAGTCTGTGCTTTTCTTCAGAGTTGAGGGGGGAAAAGCAATGGACCTTTGCAACTGCTATATTGCAGAGTCTAACCAGCAGTGGTGATATCAAGGGACATCTTCAAGATGATACCAGTATTGTTTAACATTGCATAGTGACATACGTTTTGGAATACTGCTGAAGTAAAAGGTATTAATTTAATATGTTATTGCCAAAAGGAAAGTGCAATGAACAAATCAACTGCATTGCAGCTGACTGACCACAATGTTCCTTGTGCAGGAAAGAAAATTGGCTTATTTACTTCTATTTGATTTTGTGGCTCAGACATTACCCTCTCTATGTGGGGAGGAAGAAGACAGTACTTTTGTCTTCTGTCATGCAGTGGAGAAACTGGAACAGTCAAACTAAATTTACTGAAGAATAAACATTGTTGAAATCTCCTGGCAAAAACAAAAAGAATATTTACATATCTACGTAATTTGGCAAAATCTTTCTTTCTCCACTGTTTTGAAGAATGGCTTTTTAATTATGCTGCTTTTTTGAGAAAATGGCATCTAGTTTTCTAGTGTATTTGATGTAATACTTCATAGGGAGTGTCAAGAGGAACACAGGGCTATTTTAACAAAATTTAAGCTAATTTGAAAAAAAAAGTCCATGATTATAAAGTCCTCTTGCTTAGGACAGAATAAAAGAAAAATCTATTCCTGCGAGGTGACAAACTTGAGAACTATCCGGTGATAAAGGTAGGGATGGTAGTTCCTCTGCCACCATGATATATTTATGGAAATTGAATGCTGGCTGAATGGATGTAGAATTGTTGGCTGGTTGTTTCTAACCAGTACAGACTCAGTGAGAGAAAGGACTGTTTGCTGTGCTGCAGATGTCTATGACTATATATGTGTGAGTGGTAATCATTTTGTATATATCATTTTCTGTTACCTGGAGTTTAAATGGAACTCCATAGCTGTTAGTCCTTGCATCATATCTGTAGTTATGGTGTTTGCGTTTTGAACTAATTCTGAATCAGTCACTACCTGTGTCTGTCAGTCCATCCACATGGAGACAAAGCAGAGTTAATATTGCAGGTCCTGTCACACTTCTTCAGTACAGAGGTTGAACTTCAGAACACTCGTTTCTCTTCACAGATGCCGCCAGACTTGCTGAGTTTTTGCAGCAATTTCTACTTTTGTTTCTGATTTCTATCATCTGCAGTTCCTTGGTTTTTCTATTTGTCAGGCTTTGGCACAGAAAATGTGTTTGGAATTCACATCATTTATTTGTTGTGTTTATGTGTGGGATTAATATTTATCAAAGGAGCAATTCTGTCCTGACCAGTTATTGGTAAACTAAACTTAAGTGCCATTCATCCTTTATTTTGGTGCAATGTCTGCAATGAGAATGTTCAAATGTGTTTGTGCAATTATTATTCTATCCCTCATAGTTTCTGCTCTGTGAATGTGTGCTTTAGTTATCAAAAAATACCTGTCAGTTTCTACTTGGGGAATGTGAGAGCACTGTTTTTAATTTGTATCTGTCAGCTTTGGTTTTGTGAATAATTGTGTGTAGTTATTGATCTGTACCTGTCAGAGCTGTCATGTGAAGATGTGAACGTGGTCACTAATCTGTCCCTCTCAGTTTCTGCTGTGTAATACGTGAGTTTAGTCATCAATCTGTAGCTGTCACTTCCTGCTTCGTGAATGCGGGGCTGTATTATGAATATGTCTAAGGTTCCTGAATAGATTGGGTCGTGGATACTGTGCTTGGTTCGCTTGCCGAGCTGGTTGATTCATTTGCAGACGTTTCATTACCCTGCTGGATAACATCATCGGAAGCTGCATTGATGATGTTACCCAGCAGGGTAATGAAATCTTTGCAAACTAACGAACCAGCTCGGCAAGCAAACCAACCACAGCGTTATGAAAATGTACCTGTCAAATTCTTTTGTGAATATCCAAGTGTCATTACCAAACTCTCTATGTTGATGCTTTTTCCTTCTGTAACGTGTGCATGCATTTATCAATCTCTACCAGTCAGTTTTTTGCAGTCTGAATGTGTGTGCAATTATCATGCTGTCCCTGTCATTTTCCGATATGCGAATATGAGAGTGTACTTATCACTATGTGCGTGTCAGTTTCTTCCCTACGGCCGTGTGAGTGTATTTACCCATTTGTCCCAGTCAGATCCTGCCCTGTAAATCTGAGTGACTAGTTATTAACCTATACCTGTCACTAACGGGTTTGTGAATGTGTGAATGCATTTGTCATTCTCTCCCTGTCAAGTTTCTGCTGTGTGAATGTGCAAGTGAAGTCGTTAACCTGTGACTGTCAGTTTCAGTCGAATATTGCACTTTTAGAAGTTGCAGGTTTTCTTTGATGTTCAAATATCTGCTCCTCAACACAAATCAGATATTATTTGCTGCCAAATGTGTAAGTGAAACTGTTAGTGTTTTTACCATTGTATGTCTCTGGCAGTGTGCCTGCGTGTTGAGTATATTCCACAATATTCAGGCTATGGTACAGTTTAAATTTTATTCTGGGATTGGTCAGTGTCTGGTCTCAATGTGTTCAGAGTTTAATGTTCATTTTCTTCGCAAGTTCACTGTTCGAGACATTCTTAATTGTATAGTCATCAACCTTGGTTATCTGCTTGAATGTATGTTTTTTTTCTGTATTTTATTTGATTTCCTTCTGTCCCATTTAATAACAAACTTTATATTCAGTAGTTGTGTATCAGATGGGTTCTGCTTTTCAGTTTATAGTTTTGTGCAAACAAATTCAATGGCAATATAGGTTTCAATCTGAAACTTGTCCTGATATGCAATTCCTCCAGTTTATACAAAAGGAGTTGATACTTCAATTGCCTCTCTAAGTCAAAGAGATGGTGAGACATTTGGAGGTGCAATTAATATCCTCTTCAATTTATTTCTTGGAGCAGTTCATGAGAATTCTGTCACAAAATTCAACAGTTTTTTCCAATGGAGTGAACAAATGATATTTAGTTTATGACCACGGCAATTACCATGGATTTAAATGCATGGGGATTGAATTACTTAGCTCACGTTCTGTTCTGTTTGTCTCTTATCATGAAAAGCTAGCTCTCTAATCAGAAATCCATGAGGAGAAATCACTTTGAATGTTACACGTTCTGAGGCTTGCAGTGTACATGATCTTCATGGCTGTTAGATGTTGTAGCACGTGTGTCGGGATAGTGTATGTATTTGCAACTCATTGTAAATCACTGTGCGCGCGCGCGTGTGTGTGTGTGTGCGTGTGTGTGCATATGAGAGGGGAGAGAGACAGAGAGAGAGAGAGAGAGAGAGAGAGAGAGAGAGAGAGAGAGAGAGA
>NW_025978536.1:0-2912 GCF_021869965.1 Rhincodon typus | reverse complement strand
AGAGAGAGAGAGAGAGAGAGAGAGAGAGAGAGAGAGAGAGAGAGAGAACACGTGCACTCAGTAAGCATTCTCTGTCAGGCTTTGGCACAGGATGTGTGTATTTAAAAGTCACATTATTTAATTGTTCTGTCTCTGCCTGGGACATGTATTGGTCAAATGTATAATACTGTCCTGCTCAGTTACTGATGTGAATGTTTCCGTCCATATCTGTACTCAGTATCTACTTCACCTATGGTTGGTGTAACTATGCAATGGCATGAACTATTTATTCACCTTAACAAGGTGCACTAAGCATTCCTTCAGTGATATAGGAAAGCCTCCAGAGACTAACTAACTTCTCTATTCTCTATTTGAATCTTTTCCTTAATGCTTTGAGTGATCTTTGTATTTTATTATGTACGTATATTTATAGATTTCAACGTAATTATCTGAAGAATCTTTAACTAGAACCTATTACTAAATACTGTGAATAATTTCAAAGAAACAACTAATCGCTGCAAAATGGTGTTATCTGCTGTTTTCATGACTGTCTCGGCTGACTGTCTTCTGGGATGATTCACACCCCTTGCCCTAACTAACTCTGTTCACCTAAAGGGACAACATCCTTTCATTAATGAGATTGGAATCAATTACGATTGTAATTTAATGAACATGTTTGATCCTGTCGTACTTATGTGAACCATAATCCTATTAGTTCATCTGTTTGTTATTGCAGGAGTTTACTATCCCGTTCAATGTTTGTTCCAAATCTTCAAACTGTCTCTAACAAATCTTCTTGCAGTTGTTGTTTGTGCAATGCTCCCTTTTGCCTCAGAATAACCTCTTCTCAAAAGTTTATTCTTTATTCATTCACAGTATGAGGGTGTTGCTAACTAGGCTCGCATTTATTGCCTGTCCCTAATTGCCCAGAGGGCAGTTCAGAGTCAACCACATTGCTGTGGGTCTGGAATCACATGTAGGCCAGACAACGTAAGGATGGCAGTTTCCTTCCCTCAAGGACATGAGTAAACCAGATATCTTTTTTTTCCTGACAACAGACAATGGATTTATTGTCATCATTAGATTCTTAATTCCAGATGTTTATTGAATTCAAATTCCACCATCTGCTGTGGCGGTATTCGAACCAGGTCCCCAGAGTGTTGTCTGGTCTCTGGTTTAACAGTCCACTGATAATACCACTAAGTCAATGCCTCCCAGATCCGGTGGCCTTTGTTCAGAACTGAGGAAGTGTACCAGGCCTGAAACGTTAACTCTGATTTCTCGTCACAGATGCTGCCAGACCTGCTGAGCTTCTCCAGAATCTTCTGTCTCTTATTTTTGTCTTCCTCAGTCACTGATAACTTCAAAAGTTTCCTTCCATGTCTGTACTCAATATCCAGTCCATATATGGTCATTGTAACAATGTAACAACTTGATCTATTCATATACCTTAATTGTAACTTTAAAAATGCCCTTACTTAACATGCATTCAATGCAATTAGAGTGTATATTTGTGATGAAGATTCAATCTATTCCTCTTCAAATGCTGTGAATGACAACAGGCTTTCAAAGATGAACTTTACTGGAACTGCACTGGTTTATAGAGAAGAAAAAAATTTGTATTTTGTTGGTGGTGTTTGACCCTTGGATTGAATGTATATATCTGGAAATTGAGCTCAATGGAAATCTTAGCTCTGTGCCTGTGGAAAGTAAATTCTCCACTCTGACATTGCTAACATACCTGCTGTTTGGTAGGAGCAGCTGGTCACACTTGGTCCTGTACCGAGGAAATATGACATTGTCTTGGCCCATCAAATATTTGCCTGGAGGAAGACAGAACAGAATTCTCCTGTAAGTCAACATCCAACGAGTTTGAAAATATTAAAACTGATCAATGCAAAATTTAATTAATACTCATAATACTTCCTTGTTTTAAAGCCAACAATTCAAACAAAGAAGGGTCTGGCTCCATCATGAACCTGAGCTCCTCCGAGTCTCTTTCTTTTGGCGAAATTCTAAAACAATTTACTAAGATACAAAAACTAACCAACACCTGCACAGTCCATGAATTGAATGCTTACACAGTTCAATACCCAGCTCCCAATACACTACCTATTTAAGGGAAGAACAACAGGCACTATTTTAAAAAACAAACGAGAGTTTTAAACCAGAGTGCTGTATTTATACTTTACATGATTAACACATTTGTATGTACTATAACTTCTTTACGATTCAATACCAATTGACAACAAACAACGTGAAACAGAAGCTAACGGTGAATTACCATCAGCGTTTGGAGGATTAAATATCACAAAAATGACCACCCAAGCAGCTTCTTGCCGCTGTGTCTCCCTCAGCAGGCCCACACACAGCCCGAGAAAGGCCTCTCTCTTCCCCGCCAGGCCGCTCACTCCAAGTTCCGGGACCAGTTCCTGCTCCGCTCGGCCTCTTACAAACAGCCCCCGGTTCTCCCTGAACTGAGCCCGAATCAATGCCGGTCTCGGAGCCCGCTCTGTGTCCCAGGCTCACATCTCCATGTGCTGCTGGACGGAGCCTGCTGCTCCCTCGCTTCCCTGGGCGCTGGTC
This sequence comes from Rhincodon typus, assembly GCF_021869965.1. Lineage (NCBI taxonomy): Eukaryota > Metazoa > Chordata > Chondrichthyes > Orectolobiformes > Rhincodontidae > Rhincodon > Rhincodon typus. The sequence continues at coordinate 347 of NW_025978536.1, read as the reverse complement.
TCTCCATTGCGGTCTGTTTCAAACAAACCTCTTCCACTCACTGAGGAAATGCTCCTCAATGGCAGCGCTGGGGGAGGGCCTCACGCATGCGCTCCTCCAGTCAGCAACAAGCAGCTTTGGGGGCCGGGCCAGCATCGCGCAAGCGTTGATTTTCCCAATGAGTCCCAGAAACAAACATCAATTGGAGATAGTAGGAACTGCAGATGCTGGAGAATCCGAGACAACAAGGTGCAGGACTGGATGAACACAGCAGGCCAAGCAGCATCATAGGAGCAGAGAGGCTGACGTTTCGGGAAATTGGTCATTTTCCCAATTCCCTTTACTCCCAGTTTGAGCAAAGCAAATGG
>NW_025978535.1:0-6480 GCF_021869965.1 Rhincodon typus | reverse complement strand
TCTGTGGTGGGCAAATTATTGGATACGATTCTGAGAGACAGTGTTTATGATTATTTGGAAAAGCACAGTTTGATCAGAAATAGTCAGCATGGCTTTGTGAGGGGCAGGTCATTGCCTCACAAGCCTTATTGAATTCTTTGACGATGTGACAAAACACATTGATGAAGGTAGAGCAGTGGATGTGGTGTATATGGATTTTAGTAAGGCATTTGATAACGTTCCCTATGGTAGGCTCATTCAGAAAGTAAGGAGGCATGGGATTCAGGGAAATTTGGCTGTCTGGATACAGAATTGGCTGTCCAACAGAAGACAGAGGGTGGTAGTAGACAGAAAGTATTCAGCTTGGAGCTCGGTGACCAGTGGTGTTCCACAGGGATCTGTTCTGGGACCTCTGCTCTTTGTGATCTTTATAAATGACTTGGATGAGGATTTGGAAGGGTGGGTTAGTAAGTTTGCTGATGACACGAAGGTTGGTGGAGTTATGGATAGTGTGGAGGGCAGTTGTAGGTTGCAGTGGGACATTGACAGGATGCAGAGCTGGGCGAAGAAGTGGCAGATGGAAATCAACCTGGAAAAGTGTGAAGTGATTCATTTTGGAAGGTTGAATTTGAATGCAGAATACAGGGTTAATGGCAGGATTCTTGGCAGTGTGGAGGAACAAAGGGATCTTGGGGTCCACGTCCATAGATCCCTCAAAATTGCCACCCAAGTTGAAAGGGTTGTTAAGAAGGTATATTGTTTGTTGGCTTTCATTGGCAGGGGGATTGAGTTTAAGAGTCGCGAGGTTATGCTGCAGCTCTATAAAACCCTGGTTAGACCACACTTAGACTATTGTGTTCAGTTCTGGTCACCTCATTATAGGAAGGATGTGGAAGCTTTAGAGAGGGTGCAGAGGAGATTTACCAGGATGCTGCCTGGAATGGAGGGCACATCTTATGAGGAAAGGTTGTTGGAGCTAGGGCTTTTCTCATTGGAGCGAAGAAGGATGAGAGTTAACTTGATAGAGGTGTACAAGATGATGACAGGATAGATAGAGTGGATAACCAGAGACATTTTCCCAGGGTAGAATGACTATCACAAGGGGGCAAAATTTTAAGGTGATTGGAGGAAGGTATAGGCAAGATTTCAGAGGTTAGTTCTTTACACAGAGAGTGCTGGGTGCATAGAATGCACTGCCAGCGGTGGAAGTAGAGTCAGATACATTAGGGAGATTTAAGTGACTCTTGGATAGGTACATGGATGATAGTAAAATGAAAGGTGTGCAGGTTGGTTTTGATCTTAAAGTAGGATAATAGGTCGGCACAACATCATGGGCCGAAGGGCCTGTACTGTGCTGTACTGTTCTATGTTCAATGTTATGTACATGGCAAACGGTCTCACAGCATCTCATTAAGAATTAAACCAAAGTCACATGCCTCTGTCAGTCATCTTAACCTCATCAAAAATCCTGACATGGATTCCCTTGGTTCTCGAACTGCCAAGTAAAATCAATAACATCTCAGAACTAGAGGAGGTTTAGGGTGATAATATTCTTTAATCTAATTCATAAATTCTTGAAAGGTTTTATTATCTAGTGCCTCCAGAAAAGTTAGGCTCCTACTTACCAAAAAAGCTGCAGGTCCATAAGCTGACAGGAGAATTGCTTGTTGCTTTTCGTCTGCCCCAAAGTCATTTGCCCACACATTGGGCATAGTCTTCAATGGCAGAATTGAATGAGTCAGGCTTCCTAAATAATGTTAAATGCTTAACTCAATTCAAAGATGACTGTCCTAAACAAATTTCTTCGGGAGTGTATTTTTTTCTCTCATCGCCACTGAAATAACTCCACAGAGATGGTATCTCATCACCAAGTCACTGTTTATTTACGCAAGCATAGTACTTGAAACTGGTCCAGCTCTCCGAGTGAACAGAACCTCTGACACACCTATTTATATCTGTCAGCCAGGGCTCTCTGGTTGGACTAGTTTAACAGCCCTAACTAGGGAACTCATATTCTATGGCATCAACCTGGCTGACCTTGTTACAATTACTACACAAATAAACATAGATTTTCATGAGATCAGAAATGGGGCTTATTCCTGGCAAATTACTGAAAGAAAAACTGGCTTTAAAAGGTCTAAGGCCTCTTGTTAATGGTTTCCTTATGACTCCTTTGGCTTTAGAGTTCTGTGTTGCAGATCAAGCAGTCAGAGTGAAAAGAAGAAGCCCCAGAAGCTGTAGTCTCTCATAAAGTCCTCGATCATAGAAGACATTCTGCTAGCAGTGTTTCTAAATACGAGTATTTCTGTCTGCCTGGTAAAATCTGAAGTAGTGGACTGTGACCAATCATCAACCACTTGAATCCAAGTAGATCGGAATCAGAACTGGACATTTATCATCAATGTACAACTGTCAGCAATTCAGCTTCATTGACAGGAAATTTCAGCAGATGTGAGAAGTTTTCGTGTTTTGCCCTTTATTTCCAAACTTTAGCCTTTAGGTGTTGCTTTTCTCTTTCGCCTTTTTTTTCAGAAATCTACCTTCTCTGCAGAGACTTGTCATATTTGAGATGTGTGAATGTAACTGTGTGTGTGGGATTAAGAAGATATAATTTTAATACTAGGTTATGTCTTAAGTGTTAACCAGAATTTGCAACTTAAACAATCTGCTGCGTCAAATAACGAACTATAGGTATTTCCGCTATAACGCGTAATTTTGTTAACGCGAATTGGCTTTAATGCGATTGATGAATAGTGCAAGCTGTTTGGATAATGGAAATTTTCTACTGTACAGAAAGGCGATCCTCCTATAATGTGATTTTCTATGGTGATTTTCTGTAGTGTGAGGTCACACATGAGTGTTACTACCGCGTTATCGGAGAAATACCTGTACTGGGACAGTTAGATGTTATATTTTGAACTGAGAAGAAGGACAGCAGGAAGATTTAGTAAGGTTGCTTATGGAGTTTAAGAAAATCTGTAGAGACAAACCAGGAGGTACAACCTTAGCAAGCAATGCCGTGAATGGAAAGGAATCAGTACCAATAAAAAAAACCCTTGTCATTTAAACCTGGAAATACACAAGTTCAAGTGTAAACAGAAGTTCAATACATGTAAGAAAATTACTTCATTAATTGAACTTACATTTGATTGAAGCAGTTGGAGTTCCCAAATGGTATTTGCTCAAGCTGGAGTAGGTTCAGAAGAGATTTACCAGGATGTTGTTGGGTATGGAAGGTTTAAGTTATAAAGAAAGGCTGGATAGGCTGGAGTGTACCAGGTTGAGAGGTGACCTTAAAGAAGTTTATAAAATAATGAGGGGTATAGACAGAATTTATGGTAGTTGTCTTTTCCCTAGGGTGGGGGATTTCAAGACGAGAGGACAGATTTTTAAGGTGAGAGGAAAGAGATTTAAAAAAGACATTAGGGGCAAATGTTTTACACAGAGGGTGGTTTGTGTGTGGAATGAACTTCCAGAGAAGTGGTAGATCCATATACAATTACAACATTTAAAAGACATTTGAATAAATACATAAATAGGAAAGATTTGAAGGGAAATGGGCCAGGAGCAGGCAGGTGGGACTAGTTTAGTTTGGGATTATGGTAAGCATGGACTAGTTGGACTGAAGGGTCTGTTTTCATCCTGTCTGACTCTATGACTCTGTGATGAGTTGACCATATCCTGTAAAAATTTTAAAAAGTAAATGCAGTGACAAAAACAGTTTCGTACCCAATTCCTCATTTGGAGGATTGTATCGATAGGGTTGGCAGTGTATTTCATTTCTTACTAAGATTTACTTCTTAAAAAGGATATTGTAAGTACTGTTACAGAGTCATGCAGCATGGAAACAGTCCCTTCGGTCCAACCAGTCCATGCCAACCATAATCCAAACTAAACTAGCCTCACCTGCCTGCACTTGCCCCCTATCCCTTCAAATATTTCTTATTCATGTACTTGTCCAAATGTCTATAAATGTTGTATCTGTACTTGCATCCACCACTTCCCCTGGAAGCTCATTCCACACATGAACCACTCTCGATGTAAAAAGTTGTCCCTCGTGTATTTCTCCTCTCACCTTAAAAATATGCCTCCTAGTCTTGAAACCCCCCCACCCTAGGGAAAAGCCACCTGCCATTCACCTTATCTATACCCCTCAGGATTTTATAAACCTCTATTAGGTCACCCCTCAACCTCCTTAGGTCCAGTGTAAAAAGTTCCAGCCCATCTAGCCTCTCCTTATAACTCAAATCCTCCATTTCCAGCAACATTTTGGTAAATCGCTACAGAACTCTCTCCAGCTTAATAATATCCTTCCTATAACAGGATGACCAGAGCAAGACACAGTATGCCAGAAGAGGCCTCACCAATGCCCTTTACAAACTCGACATAACATCCCAACTCCCACACTGAAAGGTCTGAGCAATGAAGGCAAGCATGCTAAACGCCTTCATAATCATCCTGTCTATATATGACACAAACTTCAAAGAATTATGTACCCGAACCCCTAGGTCTCTCTGTTGTGTAACACTATCCAAGGCCATATTTTTAATTGTATAAGTCCTACCCCTGTTTGTTTTACCAAAATACAATACCTTGCATTTATCCAAATTAAACTCCATTTGCCACTCTTCAGCCCATTGACCCAATTGATCAAAGATCTCTTTCTAATCTTAGATAACATTCTTCACTGTCCACTCTACCGACAATTTTGATGTTACCAACAATTTTGCAAACCTACTAACCATGCCTTCTATATTTGTATCTAAATCATTTATATAAATGACAAACAAAAGTAGACCTAGCACCAATCCCTGTGGAGCAACGTGGGTAACAGGCCACCAGTCTTAAAAACAACCCTCTATCATTACTCTCTGTCTCATGCCGTTAAGCCAATTTTGTATCCAATTGGCAGGCTCATCCTGAATCTTATATGATCCCACTTTACTAATTAGTCTACAGTGCAGAACCTTGACAAAGGCTTTACTAGTAAAAGTCCAAGTAAACAATGTCAACTGCTCTGGCCTCATCAAATTTCTTGGTTACTTCCTCAAAAAGCACAGTCAAGTTTGTGAGACATAATTTCTGTCGCACAAAACCATGCTGATTATCCCTAATCATTCCAGATTAATTTAAGATATCTGGTGAGCATGGACAGGTTGCACCAAAGGGTCTGTTTCTATGCTTTGTATCTCTCTAAATGCATACAAAACCTATCTTTCAGAATCACCTCCAACAACTTATCCACCACCTAAGTCAGACTCACAGGTTTATAGTTCCCAGGCTTCTCCTTACATCCCATCTTAAACAAAGGCACAACATTAGCCACTCTCCAGTCACCTGGTACTTCACCCATAGTTATAAGTGATGTAAATATTTCTGCAAGAGGCTCACAATTTCCTCCCTAACTTCCCACAACATCCTGGGTACACCAGATCGGGTCCCAGAGAAATGTCCACCTTTATATTTTCTAAGACCTCCAGCACTTCCTCTTCTGTAATGTGAATTTTTTTCGAAACAGCAATATTTATTTCCTTGAAATCTCTAGCCTCCATTTCTTTCTCCAAAAAAAGCTGATAGGATATATCCGTTTAAAGCTCTCCCATGTCCTGAGATTCAACACAAAGATGACATCTTTGATCTTTAAGGAGCCCTGCTGTGTCTTGTTGCTGTCATGATCTTAATGTACTTGTAGCATATCTTTGGATTATTTTTAACCTTATTTGCCAAGATTGACACCAAAAGCTAAGGAAATATCAGTGTTTGGCACAGTAAATGAGTAAGAATGCTTCAGTACATTCCTCAGACTTATGAATCAAGTTGTAGCTAGCATACCTAATTGTGTGGTTTACTTGGATGATGTATTAATATAAAACAACACTTGGTAAGAATATGTAATGCATTTGGAAGCCTTCTTTAAACAGTTACATTTAACCAACTTAGTAATGAATCTCGCCAAAAGTGGATTCACAAAAGTGTCGGCAACTTAACTGGGACAATTTGTACTGGCAAGGGAAAGTGTTCCCAAGGACAGTGAAAGTAAACACTTTGATAGAATTTCCTGTTTCTAAAACTAAATGAGAAATCATGAGATTTTTGAAAATGTGTTTTTATTGAAGGTTTGCGCTACATTTCAGCATGATAATTGTTCACCTAACAGATTTATTGCAAAACCAGGCAACGGTAATGTAGTCAGAAGAGAGATGAGTGGCTTTTTGAGGGGTTCAAGGCGGTCCAAAGAATGCTTGCCATCTCCAATTTCACCAAAACCTTTTAAAGTGTTGATTGATGCCAATAACTTGTGGATAGATGCCGTCTTAATGTCAGATAATAACTTTAGTAGAGACTCCTGTAGGGTACTTTTGTAAGAAGTTAAATCAACACCAAAAGAAATACTAAATAAAAACCAACAGATGTACAGATGCTATAAATCAGAGACAAGAATAGAAATTTCTGGAAAAGCTCAGCAGGTCTGGCAGCATCTGTGGACAGAAATCAGAGTTC